>NC_036456.1:24349967-24638882 GCF_002775205.1 Xiphophorus maculatus
TCACAATCTGCCTTCTGTCTGCGCCAAGAAACCCTGAAAACTGTGAGGTTCCCAAAGAGGCCAGATTTAAAACAGAACCAGTGGAGGGTCAGTGCTTTTTGTTTCTGTTTTCCTGCCTTTTTAACCTTCAGAAAACCCAGAGATATTTCTGCTTCTTTACTTCCTATAATTTCTCTCTTTAATGCAACCTAGAGAATGAAGCGACAAGCAAACAGCAACTGGATTGTCTCTCTGTAATAAGATCAGACTGAATGAGTCATAAGAAAGAATCATCTATGCAAAACTTTCTACTATTCTTTGGCCAAGCAAAATAAAACTTTTACGGTTTATTCTGTCTTTGTGTTTTGTTTTGTTTTCTGAAACATTTTCTGTTTCTTGAGAATCAGAATTTCTATCAATAGTTGGCTTATGTAATTATCAAAAATTACAATATTATTAATGAGATTATTAATAATGTTCAACTTTCTTTAGTTGAATCAGGAATTATTAAGTCAAACTTGTCAATATCTCGTGAACAAATGAATAACCTGATCAGGTTTTCTGGGTCAATAGAACCCCAGCATGTTGTACTATTTTACCTTTGTATGGAAGCCCAGAAAGCCCAAATGAAAAAGATAAAATCATCTTATAACATGGGTATCAAACTCATTTTCATTTAGGGCAATATCAAGATCATGAATGTCCTCAAAGTACTGACTGAATTGATAAAAGCATCAGTTTGCCTACAGACACGATGAATATTATTATCAACTTTTGCAGATGTGCCCAAAGCTGGATGGCAGAAAGACGATTCTTTGACGTGCCATCCATAGCTGCGCTGCTGCAGTATAAAGACTCTGTTAAAAAACTTTAACAGGGAAATGTGGGTATTATTAAATTAGTGCAGTGCGCCACAGCAAAGGGAAAAATGACGCAGACCAACAGTTGAAGAACAACTCAAAAAGACTCATATTCTTTTTCTTGTTCATCTATTGGCTATGCTAGATACAGACCCATTGTCATAGCAACTGACCGACAATAGCTTCACTAGTGTGTCAGAAATCAACACCAAGAAACGTGCAAACTATTCCCATACATGGAGTATTACATTTTCAGGCTTGATGTTTTATTTACGATTATTAATAAGTGGCTATCTGAACACAGCAGTGGTTGATTAGCCAATTTAAACACCTGCACTACTGATGAACTGTCAGAGAGTTGCCTTTGTTTTTAACAGAACCGGATACACCAAATTCCTCAGCACATCTACATGTTAAGGTTGTCAAAGTCAAGCTAGCATAACTAGCCTACTTCCCGCTCCCTTTTCTCTAAATTAAAACTTTTTCCTGACCTGTGAAATGTGATACTCTTTGACCTTTTTATCTAGTTGTTGTAGTGAGTCCCTTTTTCTTTATATGTCAGACGTACATGGGACTTTCAACATCAATGTGCGTTTGGATCCGGGACTTTCCCACCAACCATTCTCAGGTGGTGATAATGGTTCTCCACCCTGGTTCTCAGTGCAGGCACACCACAGGGCTGTGTGCTCAGTCTGGTTCTGTTTACACTGTTCACCCATGACTGTGCAGCCATCCACTTCTCTGACAGGGATCCAAAGTTTGCAGATGATACAGCTGCAGTGGGTCTGATTCGGCCCGGTCTCTAGAGGCTGTCCAGTCTCTCTTATGCAGGTTCAGATGTGGGAGCACACTTTGCTGATTGGCTGTGGAGCAGCAACCACATTGGACCAGCAGATGATGACCGTACCAATCAATATTGGCCCACCTATAAAAGACTCTGCAACCATTCCTCCAGTGGGGCAGCTTTTATGGAGCTGACCACTTTGCTTGCTTGTTAGCCTTTTTGAAGACTGTTTTGGGCAGATTTGAAGTCTTTTGTTCTGCTGACCCACTTTGTTCTGCTGGAAGATTGTGCTTGAGGGGTTTGGTACTTCTTTAGTATTTATTTTTTTCTTTTGAGTTGTTTTGAGTTTAAATGAACATGTTTGGTTATTTTTGGTCATTTAATTAAGTTACACTTGACCTGCTTTAGCTTTGTTAGTTCTATATTTGAGTGTTATTTGGGTTAAGGTGTACAGGTTGTTTGTAAAACCTTCTTTTTGTAATAAACCATTTTAAATTCTACCTTTTCTTTCTCTGGACACATTTATGTTACCTAGGAAGGACCTGATAACAATGATGAGACCCTGTAGAGAGAGGAGATCCAGCACCTGTCCCAGAGGTGTTCACTGAACCATCCAGTACTGCAGAAGGCACTCTGCAGTACTAGGACGTCCTGAGTCATGTTCGTTTATTGCTTTATTCCTGGACTAGTGACAAACCTGATTGGCTGCTCCTTGTGTAAAGGTTTAAGGATAAAATGTTTCTCTTATTGTCCACAGAAAAAGTTTTTGTGGCAGCCGCATATTTCCACGCCAGGGAAGATATGTGCAAATATTGACGCAAACTTTGATGCAAAGTAAATTTTTATAGATGCCGACTTGTGTGTAAAATATGGCGCCACACATTTTTTGCGTGCATGCATGATTTCTACATGAGGCCCCTGGACCTTAAAACAAGAACTGTTGTTAGAGCCAGAAATAATTTGCTTTAAATTATCTAACAAAGATTCTTGTTATTTGTTGATGAATGTATTTTATTCAGTTATTCAAACTTTTCAGTTGGTTTAAATCCTTTTATGATTTAATTATTTTAATCTTAAGTCATCTTAGAGATATAAGATATGTTTTTTTCTGAAAAAAAAGAAACACATCTTATTTCTAAAAACTATCACTATGTCCTGACAGCATAACATGAGACGCTCTGTGAAAACATCCAGCTCCACTGCTCTATGGTCCTACTACGATCTGCAGAAATACACTGCTCTGTCAGAAACAACCAATCAGAGCAATGAGGAAGGTTATAGCGCTAACAATCACTTTCTGTATATGCTGCACAAACCCTCCTACTTTCTCTCTGCTTTGTTACAGCTGGTTCACCACAGGAATGCTTGATATGAAAGCTCAGCTAGTTAGCATGACTATCGATGATGGTGGGTAAACTGTTTCTGTAACAATAAGGATCGCACCAACCCACTACAGATCGGTGCTGCCTGTGGTGCTACTGTCACGACTTCCCACAGACAGACACCTGATGGATTCCAGTTTCACCAGTGGACTATAGGAACTGCATCCCCAGCATTCATAGCTTAATGTGGTTTAAGTGTCTGAATAACTTGATTCCTATCAAGCCATAAAACAGGCAGAAGACAAATGCTCTTGACTTTAATTAACAATTAATCAAAGTTTATGTTTGGCCTCATTTTTTCACCCATTTGGTGGAAAAATGTCACCACTAAAATTTTACATATTCCACCAAAAATGGGTAAAAATCTTTGGGGACAAAATACCTTTGGATGTAGTTTTACTCTATCATGCTATTTACTTTTATTTGAGTAAAATGTCTTGCTACTCCACCCTTTGAGTAACTTCACTAAATGAAAAATATGACTCTGTTATTGGCAGAATCGCGCTTCTGCATCGGAGGCTGAGGCGCGATTCTGCCTCTGTTAAAGGGCTTTAACAGAGTTAAACTCTAACAGAGACTCTGTTAGAGTTTCTGTCGGAGGTGGACGCGCGTCTGCCTCTAACAGAAGCGTGTCTGCGTGTTAAAAGAAGACACGCAGACATTAGTAATTTGCAGAATTCACTCACTCATATTTAACTTATCTGACGACGTTCCTGTGTTTATTTACTAGGTTGTTATTCTAACTCCTGGTCCTTAAAGTTTCTGTCTTGTTATGTAGCAGATTGTCTCAATAAATGACCGAAAATTAAATAAAACAGGTTTATGCTGCTCACATGATCGGATGTGGACGCACCGTCTGCTAAACACTGATGTCGACTGGCAAAAACAGGGAACTAAATTTCCGGGTGTACGTGGGTTTCTGAGGAAGAGGCGGAAAGGGTCAGTGACGTCAGTGACGTCAGTGAAGTAACCCGCCTATAGTTTTTGACGGTCGCTGTTCTGAGACAGTGTGAGTGGAGCAGCAGCGGACCTCAGTGCAGGCGGTGCATTCACAGCCGATCAGGTGAGCATCATAATGTTTACAGTTAATATGTTGTAAAATAAAAGTATAGATTTTCAGCAGTGCAGAAAAACGAATAGAAACTAAGTACAGAAAAAAAAAACGTGTCTGAGTAAAGACCAGATATTTTAGTTGTTCCTGATGTTCTGCTGCCTCCTCTCCTCTTCCTCTCTCAGGATGAAGATGTCTCATTAGTTTAGTTTAGTAAAATGATTCATATTAAATTTAATCCTAGAGATTAGTCTTTAGGATTAAATCTTTTTGTCTCTTTGTGTTTCGACCAACTGGATATTTGCTGAGAATCACACAAACACAAATGCAGCACAGCAGATTTCCTTATAGAGGAATGATTCTCTTCACAGCTTCAGCTTTATTTTCTTTGTGGTTCGTTTGCAATGTTGTTATTTAAAATACATTTTATTGTCACATTTTATTTGAAAAGTGTGAAAAATATGTGAAAAACTTAGAAAAAACTCAACAAACTATTCCCAGATTTCACTCTCTGGTGTGAGTCCAGTTGTTCCTTGTATTGTTAGTGATGATGTTCCTGATGTCCTGCTGCCTCTCCTCCTCTTCCTCTCTCAGGATGAAGATGATCTCCAGGATCCTGCTGCTCCTCATCCTCAGCTCATGTCTCTGTGGTCAGTCTCCATCTTGTCTTTGTGACAGAAAGCTCTCTAGATGGAGCTGAAAGACTCCCATGTTCCAGTTCTCAGTGTGTCTGCTCCTCTCTTTCCCTCTCTGTCTCCTCAGCAGCAACATTTGTAGTGAATGTGACACAGAGCAGCTATCAGGCAGAGGAGAACCACAGCATCACTCTGGAGTGGACCTTCACCACCAAGACTCAGGGATCCTGGAGGGAACTGTTCATCTACTGCAGCTTGGTGGCTCCTCATAAAGAACTGGTTCTGTATCAGGTCCATGAAGGTGTTGAGATTCCAGATTCTCAGGATGAACAGTTTTCAGGACGAGTCCAGATTGACAAAGACGTCCTCAGAGAAGGACGAATCAGACTCCATGTGTCCAGACTGAGGACTGAAGACTCTGGTCTGTATTTGTGTGACGTGAAAACTGAAGATGGATTCAACTCTGGAAGATGTCGACTCAACGTTACTGGTGAGTCATTTGGTTAGATTTTTATTTTTTACTTTGAACTTTTTAGGTCTTTGTTGAGCATAAATAGAAACTGTTTTTTAGTGAAATGCTTTAGCCTCTCTTTATTAAAGCTTATGTTTGATCACATCTCTAAGCACTAGAGGTCAGTAAGTTGACCTCACCATAGAGTGGTGATTCTAGATCAAATTCACCTGGGAATCACCATCTTGTATGTGCTGCTCACACCTTTCTCCCTGCTCTTGGCTACAGCTCCTCCTCCACAGTGAAGCGCTTTGAGTGCATAAATTTTAGAAATGTAAATGAAGGACGACTACCACAGCTTCTCAGGGCCATGATCTCCACGGTCCGAGTCTCCTGACTCTCACAGGGTTTGGTACTCACAGCAACGGTACATTTTAGTTTATGGGGCTTTATGCATCTGAACTTTTTGTGCGCCGCACTTTTCTAAATTTCTCCGTTTTAGTGTGAAAACTGTGCACTCCTTTAAACATGAGGCCCCAGATCTGTTGTTCCAGTCCAGGTCAGAGTCCAGTGTCTCTCCTTGGTCTCTCCTGCTGCTGTGGAAGTGGACCGGTTCACTTTGACCTCTGACCTTTTTGTTCTGTTTTCTCTGTCCTGTAGTTCATAAAAACATCTCAGCTGTTCCTGGACAGAGCGTCTCTCTGCCATGCCGACTCCCCAACATCAAACCTGCTGTGGTTGTGCAGTGGACC
This sequence comes from Xiphophorus maculatus, assembly GCF_002775205.1. NCBI lineage: Eukaryota > Metazoa > Chordata > Actinopteri > Cyprinodontiformes > Poeciliidae > Xiphophorus > Xiphophorus maculatus. The sequence continues at coordinate 24,355,862 of NC_036456.1, forward strand.
CGACCGGACCTGGAACCAGAAGATGTCCTCCTGTTCAGAGATGAGCAGCCTGACCCAGAGAACCAGCATCCATCTTTTAGGAACCGGGTGGAGCTGCAGGACAGACGGATGAAGGACGGAGACGTGTCTTTGCTTCTGAGCAACGTGACGACCAGCGACTCGGGAAAATACGAGTGTCGAGTTTTCCAGAGAGAAGCAACTGGCAGGAAGAGACGCACTTTGACCTTTGACCCCATCTGGATCGTCTTCCTGGATGTGGCGCCTCCTACAGGTGAGTTTTCATGGTTTCTATATTCCAGTGAAAGAAGGAAGCTGCATAAAGTGTTTTAATGTTCAGATCAGTGAATCTTCTTAAAGGTGAAAATGTCTTTAGAGTCTCTGTGGGGGCTGTGGCTAATCTAAGGGGGAATATCCCTTTAAGGCCAGATGTGGTTCTGGTTCTGCAGTGAACCTGTCAGACCAGATGTTTGTTTTCTAAAGCTGCTGCAGAAAGCAGCTGGTCTGAGAGCAGCAGATGAAGAGAAATGGATTCTGACCTTCAGCTCTGATTCTGTTTTACAGAAAACGAGGAGGAAAGAAAAGAAGATGGAAGCAGAAACAAACATGTTGGACTGATTTTTGTAGCCGTTCTGATTATTGTAGCCGTTCTGATTATTGGTTTGATTCTTCATCATTATGTTATTAAAACAAAAGAAGAGGAAACAGAAGATGAACAGATCACTGAACTCAGTGAGTGTTAAGGACGGTTCTAGTTCAGAGATCCCAACCTTGATCCTCAGAGTTCAACATCCTCCATGACTTGAATGTGACTTTGCTCTAACAACTTGATTGCAATGATTGCATCAGCTCCTCTGCAGGCCATCAGGTTCTGCTGAGGAGTTTTAATCATTGAATCATTTATGTGGCTACAGGGAAAGTCCTAAAGCCTGCAGGACTTTGGGCTCTGAGGACCAGGGTTGGGATCACTGCTCCAGTTGACCCAAGATTGGTTTCTTCAGCTGTTACAGTCGATATCTTGATGCAGTGAAAGTGAATTTTGGTATTTTGAACAAATCAGTTTAAAGAAGCAGGAACACATTTATTAAACATGTATGCACAAAGAAACAGTTTTGCAGCTTAAGAATCAATAATTTTATCTCCTGACTTTGTTCAAAACTGAGTGAGAAGAAATTTAAACTGTTATTATTCTTCAATATAAAACATGTATGTATGATCTAAGAATAATATATTCCATATTATTTTAGTTTCTTTATTTCCTCCATAACTATTTCAAGATAGTTATATCTTCATATAACTTTGATTATATTGTCATATAAATATATTTATGCTTGTATATTGTTTCCTTTCTTTAGCCTTGATGTTTCACAAAGTCACTTCACATGTTAATGTTCACATGCATTTCAATGTTATTCCATCCATCCATCCATCCATCTTCTTCCGCTTATCCGAGGTCGGGTCGCGGGGGTAGCAACTTCAGAAGGGAGGCCCAGACTTCCCTCTCCCCGGCCACTTCTTCCAGCTCCTCTGGGGGAATCCCGAGGCGTTCCCAGGCCAGCCGAGAGACATAGTCCCTCCAGCTTGTCCTGGGTCTTCCCCGGGGCCTCCTCCCGGTGGGACGTGCCCGGAACACCTCACCAGGGAGGGGTCCAGGAGGCATCCTGGCCAGATGCCCGAGCCACCTCAACTGGCTCCTCTCGATGTGAAGGAGCAGCGGCTCTACTCTGAGTCCCTCCCGGATGACTGAGCTTCTCACCCTATCTCTAAGGGAGAGCCCAGACACCCTACGGAGAAAACCCATTTCGGCCGCTTGTATCCGCGATCTCGTTCTTTCGGTCATGACCCAAAGCTCATGACCGTAGATGAGGGTGGGAACGTAGATCGACCGGTAAATCGAGAGCTTCGCTTTTTGGCTCAGCTCTCTCTTCACCACGACGGACCGGTACAGCGCCCGCTTGACAGCAGTCGCTGCGCCAATCCGCCTGTCGATCTCCTGCTCCCTTCTTCCCTCATTCGTGAACAAGATCCCGAGATACTTGAACTCCTCCACTTGGGGCAGGACACCCCCCCTGACCCGGAGAAGGCACTCTACCCTTTTCCGGCTCAAGACCATGGCCTCGGATTTGGAGGCACTGATCCCCATCCCGGCCGCTTCACACTCAGCTGCGAACCCCTCCAGCGAGAGCTGCAGATCACGACCCGATGAAGCCAATAGGACCACATCGTCTGCAAAAAGCAGAGATGAGATCCTAAGGCCACCAAATCGGATCCCCTCAACACCTTGGCTGCGCCTAGAAATTCTGTCCATGAAAGTAATGAACAGAATCGGTGACAAAGGGCAGCCCTGGCGGAGTCCAACTCTCACCGGAAACGAGCCCGACTTACTGCCGGCAATGCGGACCAGACTCTGACACCGGTCATACAGGGACCTGACAGCCCGTATCAAAGGGCCCGGTACCCCATACTCCCGGAGAACCCCCCACAGGGCTCCCCGAGGGACACGGTCGAACGCCTTCTCCAAGTCCACAAAACACATGTAGACTGGTTGGGCGAACTCCCATGCACCCTCCAGGACCCTGCCGAGGGTGTAGAGCTGGTCCAGTGTTCCACGACCAGAATGAAAACCACACTGCTCTTCCTGGATCCGAGGTTCGACTATCCGACGGACCCTCCTCTCCAGGACCCCTGAATAGACCTTGCCAGGGAGGCTTAAGAGTGTGACCCCTCTATAATTGGAGCACACCCTCCGGTCCCCCTTTTTGAACAGGGGGACCACCACCCCGGTCTGCCAGTCCAGGGGAACTGCCCCCGATGTCCATGCAATATTGCAGAGTCGCGTCAACCAACACAACCTTACAACAACATAAGAATGTTATTCTTATTATTATTCATATCTGCATTGTGCCCTCCTTCTCTTTCTGCTAATTATTATTGAATATTTTTGCATAGTAATTATGTGTGAATGTTATCTTTTGGGTTTATTTTCAATAGGAATTTAATGTATATGATTTTGTATAAAGTGTGTTTTTAATCTTACTGTATTAAATATCCTTATTGTTTTTTTCTAAAGTGTGATTATCAACTGCAGAGTAATTTTATATCTTTTATTCCCAGATCTATACAAAGTAGAATAGTTAAAGTAAAGACATAGAGGAATATAGAATATGCAGGAATTTCAGATCTAAAATATAAACTTATTCTTCCAAGAACTGCAGTAAATATGATCAGATTTGATCAGACAGTTTATATGAGGTTTCCAGCAGATTTTATTTAATTCACTCTTTCAAAATGTTTATTTTTAGTTATGAGTTCTACATTAAATTGTACATTATTCCTTCCAAACAGTATAAACTTTGTTTTATTCAGGTATATTTAGAAATTATTTCTGTTAAAACTCAGGTCTAGTTTGTGTCTTCAGTCCTAATTGGATTGTTGAATTACTGATCACAAAAACATTTAAACTTCAATCATTTAATTTATGTATGTTGATATTTTGTTGCTGAGCTAATAAAATATTCAACTTTTCTTGTTTCTTTGTTTTCAGTGTTTTTCAAACTTTTCTCAGTTAAATCTTTATCTTTATAGTTAAATAAATAAACAGGAAGTAGAAACATAGAATCTGATGAAAGATGTTCAATTAATGCATAAAAATAAATTAAATCAACAAATGTTACTAAATTATTTCATGTTGTTTCCTGATTCTGTTTCATGTAAACTGAAGTGAAGATCACAGAGTGAAGCATCAGGATGAAGCTGCTGATCAACTGATCAGATCAATATTTAATAATCACGTCTTAAAGCTGTTAGAAATAAACACATTTCATTAAAGAAACATTTCTAAATCTGTGTTTTCACATCAGAACTGAATAAAGACAGAAAGGAGGAGAAATACTAACTTTCACTGCTGAGCAGCTTTTAGTCAGAGCTTAGAGCGCCACCATGTGGACAAAACCACACATTGCAGCTGATCTCTGCTGAGGTAACATCATTTACTTCCTGGTTGGATCTTTATAGATTTGACTGATTTTGGTGAATATTATTATTCTGCATCCTCGTCTTCTCAACTTTGTTGATTTATTTCGTGTAAACAGATTTACTTACAATAAGATGAAACAAGCAGCAGGAAAATAATCATTTTAACCAACTTGTTAAACCAACTGTTGGTTTAACCAACTGACTGAAGCAGCTTGAAGTGAAGAAACACAATGTCTGGTTCATCTGTGGACATTTTGTAGAAAAAGTGCATTAATGAGTGAATGTTTAAGGTGATCAGGCTGATCAGATGGCAGATATTATGGCTGCATGAATAATTAGTATTTATATGAACATGCTGGTCCCTAGTGGGGTTTTGAGGGCTGCTGCTGCCTGTCACCACTAGGTGTCACCCTAGACAGTATATAATGAAATAATGGATATAATGATGGCTTTGGAAACGTCCTTTTTTTACCCTGAAAGTTTTCTTCTAGTATATGAACTGGAACATGAGAGAAATTTACAGAAAGAGAAAATGTTTTATTCAATATGAGAGCAAAGCTGCTGGTTTGATGCTCAGACTGTCTCTCACATCAGTGATCAATAAAGTTTAATGAGAGAATCTGGAGAATTAAAGTCATTGGATTGAACCACTAACACAGATTATACAGAATAATGAAACCATTCAGCTCAAAATTGGATCCTAATGAATATTTGTTTGTTTTAAGAGCCAGAAATGATAATTTGTTTGTTTTTGTTCATTTTTATGAAGCCAGTTGTGCATCAAGCCAGCAGGTCGTCATCATGTTGAAAACTCAGTTTAAAGATTTAAAGATGAGATTCTTTGATTTAGAAACATTCATCGTCTCAAGTTAATTCAGCATTTTTATCTGTTCTGCTGCTTTGAACTGAAACTGAACATCATGGCAGCTGAGTCGTCGTTTCAGTGACTTGAAACAACATCATCTATAATTATTGTCTCAATATTACAGATAATAACATGCAAAGAAACTGTAACATCTGCAGTTCTGTCTTTATGAACAACTCATCTCCAAAAATATTTTCATGTTCATCAGATTTTCCTCATTCATGGTGAGACAAAGTCAAACAGCTCATCAGTGGTTTCTCTCTTGTTACAGAAGGAAATCATTCTTTAATTCAGTCTCTCTTCAGACTAAACAGTTTGACTTTAGTAGAAGCATTTTGTTCTGCAGGTGTTTGTTTAGAAACTTCTTGTTACCTTGAGTTACTCAGGTTACAGGAAATCAAACTACATGTGGAGAATATAATGGTAACAGCTCAGCTCTGTTCTGGTTGACAATGTCAGTCCGTGTCAAACTCTTTTCTGTTTTCAGAAAACAAGGCAGCTCTGTGATGAGGGACAAATCCTCTAACAGAGGCAGAAAAAATGTTTCTTTCTGTTTTATCAGAAATATTCTGACAGAATGTTTGTTTCTGACTTCAGGTCCAGGTTATGCATAACAGGAGGATGTTTACAGCAGCTTTATTTTATCTTTACAATATCATAAGAATCTACAGAACTGAAATGTGCAAAGACCTGATGCTGCAGTGACTGGTTAAAAATCACAGAATAAAAAATCAGCAGCAGATCTGTAATTGGAATACAGTTTAGAATTAGAGAAAATTCTGAATGTCATAAAAGAAAAGAAAAGAGGATGTAATAAACCTCTACAGTATTTCTGCAGACTGATGTAAAACCAAGACAAAAGCACCGCAGCACATATTCAGTCATATTATTCTCATAGGTTATAATCCACATCTTATTTATGATTGTTTTGTCATGAGGAGGTTAGTAACTAAAGGTCATTACAAGCTCAGAGTTTTGCATCCATCATATAGTAACATGTTTCCATTACACACAGGCTGATCTCCTCCATGTCACGATGCATTGATGCAGTAATTTATACTAGAGCTACATGTTTAAAACAAACATCTAGTGTTAGAAAATGTTAATTTTATGTTTTAATACTTTTTAGTTGAAAGGTTCAAGTCTTTGTTTAATTTAACTTGAGCAGAAAAAACAGTTTGTAACCTGAAAGTGAAACCTTCATGTTGCTAAAATAAACACCTCCTTCCTGTTTCCAGTCATGAGTGAATCTGATGAAACAATGTTTGTGTTCAGATTAGAGCAAAAACATTGCAGATAATAACTTCATCTACTGGACTTTCCTCACTCTCAACGAAGCCTCAGTCACTGTCTGATCGTCTCTCCTGCTGAAAATATTAATAATCACAGTGAGGAGAATCGGCTCAATACTCCACTACAAAGTAAGTATCTGAAACTAATATATCAGTTTTACAGTCTGTGTCTTTATATTTTTAATTTTAAATTGTCATACACTCTTATTGTTTACAAGCAGTGACTGATTCAATATCACTTTATTTTTTACTTTAAAATAGATTTAAAGTTAATAAAGTTGCTGCTATTTCTGTTTAGTAGAAAACAAACCTGGTTATTTTCAGATGCTTCTTTTTAGATTTTTATGAATTGAATTTTTAACAAACAAGATTGTTTGACAGAAATACTGAAAGAAGTTTCTACATATAAACAGAAATTACTTCTGTATGTTTTAAAAAGAAAATTAGGATGGAAATGTGTAAATAAAAGCTGAGCTTACAAAGAATATAAGCTTTTAGTTTTCTTTAAGCGCTCTACGAAAATGTTCTTTGTTTACACAGGCATTCAGTTTTTTAGGTTTAATGTCTCTGAGAGAAGATCATTTTTATGTTGACTGAAGCATTTTTAAAACAAAAGTTAAACTGAATCAGGTTTAAAGTTCAGAAATGTTCTGGTGTCATTTCAGGTCATTTCCTGAGAGAGATGAATCCAGAGAAACAGCTTCAGTCAGTCACACATCTTTTTCTGCTTTGGTTCACGTTTTATTGAGCTCTTGGATCCTGGCTGTGGCTGACAAACAGGAATCAAAAGGTTTGACGGTTCCTGAAAAAACTGAAGGTGGGGAATTAAAAACATTTGACAACAACATTTCACTGTCATCTTCCAACTCAGAGTTAAAAGTTTTTATTCAAGTCTATAAGAACAAATGTTCTGGGTTTGTTCCTGCTTTACTGAGCTGCTGAGAGAAACTTCTCTGGTTTAAACATTAATTTTGTTTTGAAAACTGTTTCACTCCTTCACCAAACAATCAGATCAACCACAGCAGCTTGTTAATCCCAGCAGGAGGCTGACTGACAAGGACGAGGGTCTAGTCAAAGTAAATAACAATAAATCTACCAACAGCATAACTTTGGATCAAAACAAGAAATGACAGAAAGTCACTTTGTTGACTTCCTGTTGTTGCATCAACACTTATAATGAAAAGCAAAGACAAACCTTAGAGACATGATCAGTGTGAACTCTTGTGATCTGCAGATCTGGATCAGGAACACGGTTGGATTTTATGTTGTGATGGATTTTATTAGTAAGTTTATCATATTTGTTTCTAGTTTTTCTTTTTTGACTTTAATACTTTGTGTAATATGACAGAAGATTAAAGTCATTGCAGGTTAAGAAACAAAAGCAACTAACTTATGTCAGAAAATGTTTATGTTTGTTTGTAGTAAATATGTGAAGTTAATCAAGATGTTTCTGAGTTTTATAGTAGCAATGTATTCCTCTATTTCTATATTTTTATTTTTATTGATCTATAATGGCCGTAGTACTCCGTGGTACTATGAACATGCAGTGGACAAAATATGTTTATTTACTATTTACTGTTATTGATAAAATCTCTTAAAGTCTGTAAAACTAGAAAGCAGAAAATTTGTTTTATTTTTCTGAGTCTCTAATTGAAGATCCTGAGATTTTTTTTTCTGAATGAAGTCAGACTGAGTTGTTATGAATCCAGATGTTCCTTGTATTGTTAGTGATGATGTTCCTGATGTTCTGCTGCCTCTCCTCCTCTTCCTCTCTCAGGATGAAGATGATCTCCAGGATCCTGCTGCTCCTCATCCTCAGCTCATGTCTCTGTGGTCAGTCTCCATCTTGTCTTTGTGACAGAAAGCTCTCTAGATGGAGCTGAAAGACTCCCATGTTCCAGTTCTCAGTGTGTCTGCTCCTCTCTTTCCCTCTCTGTCTCCTCAGCAGCAACATTTGTAGTGAATGTGACACAGAGCAGCTATCAGGCAGAGGAGAACCACAGCATCACTCTGGAGTGGACCTTCACCACCAAGACTCAGGGATCCAATGGGAAACTGTTCATTGACTGTCATTTTAGATCATCAGTAAAAAAAGGGGTAACAAAATATGTTCATCGTGATGTTGATGAGTTTCCAGAGTCTCAGCATGAACAGTTTTCAGGACGAGTCCAGAGTGACAAAGACGTCCTCAGAGAAGGACGAATCAGATTAAATGTGTCCAGACTGAGGACTGAAGACTCTGGTCTGTATCTGTGTGACGTGAAAACTGAAGATGGATCCAGCAATGCAGAATGTCGACTCAGCGTTACTGGTGAGTTCATGTTGCAACATCTGAACTTTATAAAGTCTAAATGCTGAAAAAGTGAAATGAAACTGAAAAGATGCAGCAAAGTTTTTCTGATATATAAAAAAAAACTTTTGTGTTTTTCTGTGAAATTATTTCTTCCTGTTTCTCTTGGTTTTTATTTACTTAGATTATTTTTTCCTCTGATTTAGTTTGAGGAAACTCAGACTGAGGTAAAAGTCCTAACTGGTTTCATCCAGAGAGTCGGAGAAAAATGAAAAGTTTTCATGTTTCTTTGTGACCAGAACCGACCCGGTTTATAAAGGTTAAAACAGAACCAAATGTTTCTGTGTTGTTTATATGGTTTCATGTTTAATTGTTTCCCATTAAACTTTATTCTTCTAAAGGTTTCTGTAATATTCAAACATCTCTTCTATCTTTCCAGCAGCTGCTGATGTCTCTCCAGTCCAGAGAACGACCTTGGATCCAGAACCAGAAGGTCGAGGAAGGATCGGCCTCCATGTTTCTCTGTTACTGACAGCAGCAGCAGCAGCACCGTTGCTCAGTGGGTCGAGGAAGGATCGGCCTCCATGTTTCTCTGTTACTGACAGCAGCAGCAGCAGCAGCTCTGATGGTCAAACTTTTCCTGACTCTCAGTTCAAAGGGTTGATATGGATGATGATCCTGTGGGCAGGAAGGAGCTCCAGTAGCAGTCTGTGTTGGACTGAATATGAAGAAGCCTCTGACTGAAGACTGTTGCTGTTTGACCAAATCATGGCTGCATGTATCAGACAGCAGAGAAAATAGTTCACTGAAACACTGGATGACATCATCAGGCTCCACAGTTTCCGCTTTGCTTTGCTTTGCTTTGTAGAAAATAGCTAGGATTACCAGGTAATCCTATCTGATCCTTTGTTCCTCTAAAGTTCCAGACACTACAACACTGGATTACCTGAATATCAGGTATCTGATCCTTTGTTTAATCCTTTGTGTAGTATGCCCCCATGGACTTCTGGACTTCTGGGTTGACTTCTGGGTTCCAGTTCCAGTTCCAGACAGATATCAGATACCTTTCTGTGGACTGCAGCAGGTCACGGGGCCAAACAAGCATGGATTGGAGGCACTAATGCACAGGAGGTATTGTTGCCAGTACATTTTATTTGTTGTATATTTTGTGAAACATTGAATAAAATGTGTCATCTGCTGTATGTTGTCTTCCAGGAGAGCATTTGGTTGTGGAGCGATGGAAGCCGTTTCGACTACACACACTGGTGTTCTGGACAGAATAATAAAGATGGAGGCAACCAGCGCTGTTTACAGATAAACTATTCAGGTATAAGAAAATATCAACCCACTCTGTTTTTTTGGTTGGTAAGATGACTCATGGGTAAAACTAATTTACTGTGCATGTGAACATTTTAGTTGACCTGCATAAACATTTACTGAATTTACAGAAGGAGCTTATATTATTTTTCTTGTGGCAAAATTGGTTTTTATGATGTGATGTGTGATTTCTTTTCTTGTTCCTAGGTGCAAAGTGCTGGGATGACCTGGGGTCTAATCACAATCTGCCTTCTGTCTGCGCCAAGAAACCCTGAAAACTGTGAGGTTCCCAAAGAGGCCAGATTTAAAACAGAACCAGTGGAGGGTCAGTGCTTTTTGTTTTTGTTTTCCTGCTTTCTTAACCTTCAGAAAACCCAAAGATATTTCTGCTTCTTTACTTCCTATAATTTCTCTCTTTAATGCAACCTAGAGAATGAAGCGACAAGCAAACAGCAGCTGGATTGTCTCTCTGTAATAAGATCAGACTGAATGAGTCATTAGAAAGAATCATCTATGCAAAACTTCTATTCTTTGGCAAAGCAAAAATAAAACTTTTACGGTTTATTCTGTCTTTGTGTTTTGTTTTGTTTTCTGAAACATTTTCTGTTTCTTGAGAATCAGAATTTGTATCAATAGTTGGCTTATGTAATTATTAAAAATTACAACATTATTAATGAGATTATTAATAATGTTCAACTTTCTTTAGTTGAATCAGGAATTATTAAGTCAAACTTGTCAATATCTCGTGAACAAATGAATAACCTGATCAGGTTTTCTGGGTCAATAGAACCCCAGCATGTTGTACTATTTTACCTTTGTATGGAAGCCCAGAAAGCCCAAATGAAAAAGATAAAATCATCTTATAACATGGGTATCAAACTCATTTTCATTTAGGGCAATATCAAGATCATGAATGTCCTCAAAGTACTGACTGAATTGATAAAAGCATCAGTTTGCCTACAGACACGATGCATATTATTATCAACTTTTGCAGATGTGCCCAAAGCTGGATGGCAGAAAGACGATTCTTTGACCTGCCATCCATAGCTGCACTGCTGCAGTATAAAGACTCTGTTAAAAAACTTTAACAGGGAAATGTGGGTATTATTAAATTAGTGCAGTGCGCCACAGCAAAGGGAAAATGACGCAGAACCGTTGAAGAACAACTCAAAAAGACTCATATTCTTTTTCTTGTTCATCTATTGGCTATGCTAGATACAGACCCATTGTCATAGCAACTGACCGACAATAGCTTCACTAGTGTGTCAGAAATCAACACCAAAAAACGTGCAAACTATTCCCATACATGGAGTATTACATTTTCAGGCTTGATGTTTTATTTACGATTATTAATAAGTGGCTATCTGAACACAGCAGTGGTTGATTAGCCAATTTAAACACCTGCACTACTGATGAACTGTCAGAGAGTTGCCTTTGTTTTTAACAGAACCGGATACACCAAATTCCTCAGCACATCTACATGTTAAGGTTGTCAAAGTCAAGCTAGCATAACTAGCCTACTTCCTGCTCCCTTTTCTCTAAATTAAAACTTTTTCCTGACCTGTGAAATGTGACACTCTTTGACCTTTTTATCTAGTTGTTGTAGTGAATCCCTTTTTCTTTATATGTCAGACGTACATGGGACTTTCAACATCAAAATGTGTTTGGATCCGGGACTTTCCCACCAACCATTCTCAGGTGGTGATAATGGTTCTCCACCCTGGTTCTCAGTGCAGGCACAACACAGGGCTGTGTGCTCAGTCTGGTTCTGTTTACACTGTTCACCCATGACTGTGCAGCCATCCACTTCTCTGACAGGGATCCAAAGTTTGCAGATGATACAGCTGCAGTGGGTCTGATTCGCTTAATACATTTCTTGGACAGTTAATTTTTACTTCTACTTGAGTAAAGATTGGTGAGATGCACAAAACGAGCGCAAACACAAAAACTATAGCATAAAACTCATAGCATGAAATGTAGCAGTAATACAACAATAAAGATTATTTTATGCACTTTTACAAAGTAAACTTGCTATTTCCTTTAAAGGAGCACTTTGGAAATGAAATTAAAGTTTCTGGAGCTTATTTGGATAAAGCCTTGAACTGGCCAGCAATTAAAGCTGAGGATGGAAAAACGCTGTATGCATATGCAATGTATTTGAGAGGATGTTGTAATGTAATGCAAGATTTACAGTACATAGAGGACCTTGAAATCCCATCAAACTTAAGGCTGCTAGCATCCAAACTACCTTATAAACTGCGAGAAAGATGGCGAACCACAGCTTATGAAATACAACAGAAAACTGGCACGAGAGTCAGATTTAAACATCTTGTTGAGTTTGTGGAAAATCATGCTAACATGCTTTTGGATCCTTTGTTTGGAGACATTCAAGACCAAACAACAACCAAAAAAACATTCCCAAGAGGCAAAGGTGAACTAAAATCAATAAGAGGTAAAAACAGCAGCTGTGCAACATCAATAGTTACCGAGAATACAGGATGTGCTATAAAGCAATCAGTTTTGCCTCCACCACCTCCTGAAACCACACCCAGTCCCATTATCCCTCACTGTGGATTTTGCGAAGGAAAACACAACTTAACTGACTGTTTGCATTTTAAAACAGAGTCACATGATAGTAAAGTTGAATTTTTGAGAAGTCACGGATATTGCTTTGGTTGCCTACGAAAAGGTCATTTAAGCAAAAATTGTAAGAGGAGACTAATGTGTCAAGTTTGTCAAATGAGACATCCAACAGTACTCCATATTAAAAGTGCAAAAGTTTCAAAGCAGGACAGTCAAACTGAGATTGAAGAAACTCCCATAAGCAGTGCTCTTGTTTCAGCAGGTGACTCAACCGGGGCCGGGAGAAAATGTGCACTTGCAATTGTTCCCGTCCGAGTTAAGGTGGCAAAAGGGGACAAATATATTCAGACCTATGCTTTCCTTGACCCGGGCAGCACTGCAACGTTTTGTACTGTAAGATTGATGAACCGACTAAATTTGAAAGGACGCAAAACAGAGATACTTCTGCGAACAATGGGACAGGAAAAGCCTGCAGAAACCTATGAGGTTAGAGGACTAGAGGTGGGAGATTTGAAGGGCTGTACATACTTGGACCTGCCGAAGGTTTACACACCTGTCTCAAAAGAAAACATCATCACACAAGCTGATCTGGAGATGTGGCCTCATCTCAGTGGTGTCCATTTAAAGAAAATTGAGGCAGACATTGAACTCCTCATTGGAACTGACATTCCTCGAGCATTAGAGCCATGGAAAATAATAAATAGTCATGATAATGGACCATATGCAGTGGAAACTGTACTTGGATGGGTGGTAACTGGACCACTTGGTGTTGATAGTACCGCAGAATATGCTGGGCCTATTGCAGTGTCAAGTAACAGAATTTCTGTTACTGAATTGAAGGATCTGCTCATCAGACAATATAACCAGGATTTCTCTGATAACTTATATGAGGAGAAAAATGAGATGTCTGTTGAGGATAAGTGTTTTATGGAGATTGCTTCTGGCTCATTGTATATTAAAGATGGACACTATCACCTACCACTTCCTTTCAGAAATAAAGACAAAGTTATGCCTGATAACTATAAAATGGTTAAGGAACGCACACAGCACCTTATGAAAAGGTTTAAGAAGGATAGGATGTATGCAGAAGAATACACATCATTTATGGAGGACATTTTGAAAGGGGCTATGCAGAAAAGGTTCCATTTGAGCAGCTTTGCAGGGAGGATGGACATGTCTGGTACATTCCACATCATGGTGTTTACCATAAGCGAAAGCACAAACTGAGGGTGGTGTTTGACTGTACATCCTCATATCAAGGAACCTCTCTGAACAAGGAGCTCCTCCAAGGGCCTGATTTAACAAACACCCTTATTGGGGTACTGCTAAGGTTTCGCCAAGAACCAATCGCAGTAATGGCAGACATTGAGGCAATGTTTTATCAAGTCTATGTGGATGAAAAAGACAGAGATGTCCTGAGGTTTCTGTGGTGGCCAGAAGGGAACATTAACAAACCTCTGGAGGTTTACAGGATGAAAGTTCACCTCTTTGGCTCTATATCATCCCCAAGCATCGCTAATTTTGCTCTGCGTCAAACTGCTACTGACAACCAGAAGCATTATTCTGATGAGGTTATCGAAACCATTAAAAGTAACTTTTATGTGGATGATTGCCTCCGATCAGTGGCAACAGTAAAGCAGGCAATGAAGCTTGTCACAGATCTCACCAAAATATGCAGTGAGGGAGGTTTCACATTAACAAAATGGATCAGCAACAACCATGAAGTGCTGGCAAGCATCCCTGAACATCACAGAGCTGGAGCATTTAAGGAACTAGACCTGGACAAAGAAAAGCTGAAAGAACAAATAACAGTTGAGTCTGCACTTGGACTCCACTGGGACACTCTCAGTGACACCTTCAGCTTTAAAGTAACCATCAGGAGTTGACCTGCTACCAGAAGAGGTATACTCTCCACAGTGAGTTCAGTATATGACCCATTAGGATTTCTTTCTCCTTTCGTCCTGAAAGCCAAACAATTACTCCAAGAACTCTGCAAAACCAAATATGGATGGGATCATGTCATTCCCCAGGAATTTGCAAAGCCTTGGCAAAGATGGCTCAAGGAGTTAAATCTGCTACATGACTTTCAAGTTGCAAGGTGCATAAAGCCTGAAAACTTTGATCCTGTGGAAACTGCTGAATTGCATCACTTTTGTGATGCAAGTGAGTCAGGCTATGGTACAGTAAGCTACCTCAGATTATCAAATCACCAAGGTCAAGTCCATGTCTGCTTCATATTTGGAAAAGCTAGAGTGGCACCTCTAAAGCAGATGACCATACCCAGACTGGAACTCACAGCAGCAACATTGGCTGTAAAAGTGGATCGAATGCTAAAGAAGGGGGAACCACATATTTTAGCTGCCTGAAATAACCTGTTCCCCATACATAACATGGGAGATAATTATTTTTCTCACAATCTCTTTAATTGTTCTTAGTCCCCCCTTCATCAGCAACAAATCCTGTGAATTTGGTAATATTTACTCTTTATTTACCAAACTTACTTGGGGGGAACCATATACGGATTTTTTCAAGTGGCTGAAATATATGGCATGACGCTCCCTCCTCAGTGGACGGAGGGAGGGCCGCTCTCTCGCTCCCTCCCTCTGTGGGAGGGCCCTGGTTCTGCACACAGGCTCACACTGGGCCCGTGTGCAGAACCAGTGTGGGAAGCTGTATGGATCAATGAACAAATTAAAACAGTTACACAAAAGTGTTTGACTGTAAAGATGGTTTGTAGTTTGTTTTGTTGCAACCTGAAGTGTGAAATAAACTTCAGTGGAGTTTGAAAACAAAATATGTGTTTAGGTTTATGTCTGGTTGAACGATGTGAGACCAGCTGATTTGTTTTCATCTTCAGTGGTTCATATTAAAATCAAAGTGGAAAATCTGCTTTAGAAAATGTGTTTAGAAATTGTGTAAAAATAATGAATTGTGGAAAATATCGACAAAGATAAAAAATAGTCCAGGAAGTGGATTTAATATGAAAAGCTGGAACGTTGTGTGTGATGAACGAGGCTGTTTTATTAACCAGAGACAAGAAGAAACAAGTACAGGAATGTAGCCTGAAGGGTCTGAGCACTAAATGAAAGTATCCTATTGCAATCTCCACCCTTGTTCTGCATTTACCTTGTCTGTGTGCACTATGCGGCACATAGTATATAAAACCAGTGGGTTTATGTAGTGCTGAGAAACTCTCCAGTGAACAGCAAGGAGTACAACAGGAAATATCTTAATATTCCACAGGTTTAATCCAACAGGCTAAACAGGATATACCTCCCATTTCAAGAATTGAACACTTTTGCTTTTGTTCCTCATTTTCACATTTTTTCTGCTTGTAAAAGCAGAACAAGTGAGAACTATAAAGCAATGTGCCACACTGAAACTTTTCAGTGAACATCAAAGAGCACAACTGGAAATATCTTAATTCTCCACAGGTTTTATCCAACAGGTTACAGGTGAGTCAGTCTCTTCTAGTTTATTGTTGGTCAGTTTTTATTCTGACTCTTTTAAGATGAACTCTGTTAAAATATTTAACAGCTTGATAATCATTAGTGTTGTTGACAAACTAGAACTTGTTAAAATGATAAAAATCTGATTTCTATTGTTTATCAGAGATGTATTTAAAATAATAATTTGACTTTCTGGTTTCTGACAGACGTTTAGAGAATCTGTTTCAGAACCACAGACAATAATAGAAACACAGATTTTATATCATTTATTGAGACGATCTGCTGAAGAATATGGTGGAGATTTTAAGATGAGCCAAACTGAACTTTGAACCATAAACATGATAGTTAAAGAAGGAATCAGGTTAAATAAGTTGCTCAGTGCAGTGAGAAATCATTTATTGCTGAGCTGGAAAAAAGGTTTTAGGTACATAGAATGACTGCAGCATTAGAACATGTAGATGAAAATAAAATCTCTGAATCATGATGTCATTTATTTTGCACAAAACTGACTTAATGGAAATCTGACTTCATATTAAACAATAAAAGGCTTAATGCAGGAAGGTTCAACAATCAACTATTTCCACATATTAGACAGTATAAATATGTTTGTCATGATGATGAAATTTAATCTTTTGACAATCAGAAAATATTAGTTTTCTTAATTCAGCTGTAATTTAATATGAATTAATTTCTGAACACTTTCTGCACTTTGGATGATCAAGTAATGAAGAATAACAACTTAAAGAGAGTGAAACTTTAAAATTAACGTTGATGAAGGTAAATATTTAACTATATTAGAGTCAAATATTTAAAATTGCAGTTTATTACAGTTTAATAAACTGTATTACAGGTCAAATAACAGTTTATTTCCTGAATAACAGTTTTAACAAACCTGAACTCAATGATCCATAAGAATGGTGACAAAATGAAAAACAATCTGAAACATGTTCTGATGTTTTACTGCAGGATGGCAGTGGGAGTCAAGGGCATAAATCCCATCTCATTATTGGGGGGAACCATAAACAGGAACATTTCTTAAGAGCAATTTTGGGGAGTCGGCAAAGTTACATTGAAATGTAACATAAAATGTGGTTTAAAAAGTTTTAAACCACATTCAAGCTGCAGGAGCAAAAATGACTAATAATACACATCAAACATGTTTTATTCTCAGTAAACAGCCTGCAGAGAAGTAAAACTAAAATGCAAATGTTGCTTAGATACGAGTTTTGTTCAGTCTGACTGATATAATCTCTGCTGCACCTTTACAAAAATGTCAGGTTCTAAATAAAAACAAATTTCCTCTTAATAAAATTCCTCATAAACATTATTTATTATAATGGTTCCCAATACAATTTATGGAATATTTAAATTATAACTTGTTCAGATGCTTTATTTTAAAATCCTTTTTAGTTTTGTCATCTCCTGGATGACTGAGAACAAACAAGTAGATAGAAATTAATATCTGGGGAGAATCATAACTTAAAACACTTAAAGCACCAGGGTTTATGTAGAAAAATATCCAGATTTTATTTTGTGGTTTCAAAGGCTCTTTGAAAACAGTAAGAAATAAAAGCATAAATTTGTAAATTTCTATCTTTTCTCTCTTCTGTTCTCGGCTCCCAGACTCTGAGCTGCGTCCACTTGCTCAGCCTGTCCCTCCAGTTTAAAACTCTTATAATTAACTGAAAGTTAAAGAGTTAAATATGAATGAGATGTTTGTCACCTTTAACAAAAAAGCTTAAGTCTATGAAAGCAGTGTAGTTAGTTTTGTTAATAAGGCAGTTTATCATGATTCAGCCAAAGTAATGAAATAACAAACTTCAGTCTGATTTTTATTGTTAATGTGTTTCTTCCTATTGAGCAGTGAAAGTAAATCAAAAGTGTTACATGTCTTTTGCTTTGAGTTTTTATTAACTTGAGGGTTTTTTGTTTGTGCTGCAGAGCTAACAGCTAACAGCTAAAAGCTAACAGCTAACAGTTAGCTCCTCACTTCAGTGGCTCTGCCAGCCAGTGCCGTTCAGCTGCTGTTGCTTCTCTCACACTTTGGACTTTATTATTGTTCTAATAATGGAAGGGGACCTAAAATTACTCTTAGGTTTTTCTTAGATGAATCACAGGTTTATTTATTTCTTTGTTTCTTTTTCCTTTTTATATTGATCTTGTTTAATTGCAAATGTTTCTTCAATCATTTTTTTTTGGGTGGGGGGATTTTCTAGACTTTTAAAAGATTCTGAGGGTCCAGACCCCCCTGACCCACCCAGGATTTACGCCTATGGTGGTAGTAGTGTTTTTTATTAATCTTTTCTCTCTGTTTTGTCTTTCAGTATTAAACTCAACTTTTCTTCCATGTTGATGAAATACGACATAAAGTTTATGAACCAACATATCAAACATCTGTCCTGATGATCTTCATCACTTCACTGAAGTTTATTGATCCTGATTATTTCAAGCCAGATGTTTCTGATCCTGCTGCTCCTCATCCTCAGCTCATGTCTCTGTGGTCAGTCTCCATCTTGTCTTTGTGACAGAAAGCTCTCTAGATGGAGCTGAAAGACTCCCATGTTCCAGTTCTCAGTGTGTCTGCTCCTCTCTTTCCCTCTCTGTCTCCTCAGCAGCAACATTTGTAGTGAATGTGACACAGAGCAGCTATCAGGCAGAGGAGAACCACAGCATCACTCTGGAGTGGACCTTCACCACCAAGACTCAGGGATCCTGGAAGAATCTGTTCATCTACTGCAGCTTGTTGGCTCCTCATAAAGAATTGGTTCTCTATCAGGTCCATGAAGGTGTTGAGATTCCAGAGTCTCAGGATAAACAGTTTTCAGGACGAGTCCAGATTGACAAAGACGTCCTCAGAGAAGGACGAATCAGACTCCATGTGTCCAGACTGAGGACTGAAGACTCTGGTCTGTATCTGTGTGACGTGAAAACTGAAGATGGATTCAACAAGGCATTCTGTCGACTCAACGTTACTGGTGAGAAGAAATATTTTACTCAGATAAAATCCTGAGACCTGAGTTGTTGAATTTCTTCATCTTCTACATGAATCCTCCTGGATCTCAGTTTTCATCAAATATTAATAAATATTTCTGATTTCTCTCCCAGCAGCTGCTGATCAGATCCAAACTCAGAGACCAACTTTGACTCCAGAACCAGAGAGACGAGGAAGGAACATCTTCATCATCACTCTGGGACTGACAGCAGCTTTACTGGTTCTAATAATAATATTAATAATAATAATAATAATGTTGATTATTTGGTTTAGGATGAAAAGGAAGAATCATTTTGAATCAAGTGTAGATGAAAAAAAACCCCAGTACAGATCATGGGTTTGTTTGCTATAGTTTAGTTTAAAACTAATTTTGCCTCCACAGAAAAATATCAGATTTGTTTCCATCTATTCTGATTAACATGTTAGATCATCATGAATGAATGTATAGTAATAATGATGACATTGAGTCATTTATTGTTATTGTTTTAGAAATTTTAAATAATTTTTAAAGGTTTCTGGACTCAGACAGAAGTATTGATCAATTATTGTGTCTGATAACTGATCAATGATTCAGTTATCAGATGATAACTGAATCTTACTGATTGATCAGACATTGGTTTATTGACCATCAGTCATTTTGTGGTTGTTCACACCATCACTGTGACCAAAGTGATGAATTTGTTACATTTACATTCATGTTTTTTAAATACTGTTTTATTGTTGAGTTATGAAGATTTAAAATCTGTTATTTTCACAGAAATATTTTTAACAAACACTTTTATAAATATGTTGTGAAACAAAACATCTAAATATTTTGACGATGTTGTTATAAAACAAAATTTTTCCCTGTTTTTAGGTGAAATCAAAGGATTATCTTTAAAGTGATGATTTTTATACATTAAATTTATTTTAGAAATCAACACAACATAAAAGTGTTTTGCTTTTCTTTAACATAAATCTTTACTCAGTGCTAGTTTGTTGTTTCTTTATTGAAACGTTATAAATATGAATGTTGGAATTTCATTACAAAATTGTTACATTTTCAATGGGTTCAAAGTTTTTTTCTTTAAACTTAATATTTCAACTCAAAGTGTCTCATATATTTTGATCAAATGTATTTTTGTGAATCTGTGAATGTTTGTGGTTTTATATCATGTAATATGTGTTATTCCGTTGCTATGAGCTGCTCAACCGAGTTTACGCTTTGGGATAAATTAAGTATTGTGACGTGCAGAAGCTGAAGTTTTATAAATATAACTAATGTGACTTAAAGAAGATTAATTTAGTGCAAGAAAATAAGAGCCTGTCTGTGTCATTGTTCTGCTGCAGGAGATAAAATCTAAGAAATTCACTCTGGTCTTTATGTGAGCGACTTTCTCCAGATGAAAAATAATTTATTAAAGTTATTTAAGCTCATTTTAACAGTAGAATATGAAAACATGTTAGAAATTTACTTTTTTTTATCTGAAAATAAAATGTATTAAAATTAGAAAATCTGACAAAGACTGAGTTGTTTCATTATTCTAGTTTAAACTAATTAAAGTCTTTCATCACATGATGATAAAGGTGTTTTTTTCTTTTATCTCCAATAAGTTTCATGATGTTGCCGTACCTTACTGTATTATATAGCAGATGACTCCGGCAAGACCAGAGGTGGAGGTTTGTGCATTTATATTAACAAAGCTTGGTGCACAGACTCTGCTACTACCGAGAGTCACTGCTCACAGAATGTGGAGTTTTTAATGGTCAAATGCAGACCTGATTACCTCCCAAGGGAATTCACCTCGATCATCCTCACTGCCGTGTACACCCCACGGATGCTAATGCCAAGCTAGCCATGAAAGAACTCTATGCGGCTATTAGAAAACACCAAACCAAATACCCCGAGGCTGCTTTTATTGTTGCGGGTGATTTCAATCACTCCAACTTGAAGACAGTTCTTCCCAGATTCCACCAACATGTCTCCTGCCACACCAGAGGAGACAAGACCCTGGACCAAGTCTACTCCAATCTGGCTGGAGCCTACAATGTGACACCCCTCCCCAACATCGGACAATCAGACCATCTCTCCCTGTTCCTCACACCTCGGTACCTACCACTCATCCAACGTGTGAAACCTACCGTGAGGACAGTAAAGGTGTGGCCAGAGGGCTCAGACGCTGTGCTCCAGGACCGGTTCAGGAATACAGATTGGACTATTTTCCACCATACAGACTTGGATCAGTACGCCTCATCTGTACTGAACCATATTTCCACCACCATAGAACGTGTCACCACCTGCAAACGCATTACCATGTACCCCAACCAGAAACCCTGGATGAACTGAGACGTTCGTCTCCAGCTGAAGGCCCGCAACATCGCCTTCAGGTCAGGGGATGCACAGACTTACAGTGCAGCCAGGGCTGAGCTGAAGAAGGGAATCAAGAAGGCCAAACACCTCAGAGAAGGACGAATCAGACTCCATGTGTCCAGACTGAGGACTGAAGACTCTGGTCTGTATCTGTGTTACGTGAAAACTGAAGATGGATTCAACTCTGGAAGATGTCGACTCAACGTTACTGGTGAAAAGAAATCATGTAATTAATTTTTTTCCACTCAGTTCAAATTCTGATCCTGTATTGATGAACCAACATCTTCATCTTCTACATGAATCCTCCTGGATCTCAGTTTTCATCAAATATTAATAAATATTTCTGATTTCTCTCCCTGCAGCTGCTGATCAGATCCAAACTCAGAGACCAACTTTGACTCCAGAACCAGAGAGACGAGGAAGGAACATCGTCTTCATCAGTCTAGGATCAATAGTAGCTCTGATGGCTCTAATAATATTGATTATTTGTTTTAGGAAGAGGAGAAAGACAATGAAAACTAATCATTTGACAAGAGTAGATTTAAAAAAACAACAACAAATAGATAACAATGTTGTTCACTTTACAATTGTTTAAAATTAATTTTGCCCTCACAAAAATATCAGATTTGTTTCAATCTATTCTAATGCTTAACATGTTAGATTATCATGACTTAATTTATTCGCTTAATTAATAGTGGAGAAATATTTTTATCTCCATGGCAACCATTGAGCTGTGAAAAATGTTTACTCACACTAAGTGCCTCCTATTTTTCCAAAGATTCTCCTCAGAGCTGCAGTTTCCAAGCTTCCAGCACACAGAGCATCCCTCCACTCCCCATCTCAGCTCCTTCAGACTAGCCAGCAGCAATTAGCAAACACCTGTTGGAACTGCACATCTGTTGAACTCATTATATGAGCTACTTTTCAGTGCAACACTCCTAAGACCTGCTATAAATGGCATAATGAAGGCGCATTGTTGTGATGACATGCTGAAGGCAGAGTGTCAGAAGGAGTAGGGACTTTTAAAGAGACAGAGGCCCAATTTCAAGGTTTTAAAATGCAAAGTCAAATTTATTTTAAGTCATGTCAGCGTTTTCATAACTGAAGACAACATAGTTACTTGATTGTGCTATAAAATGTCACTATGTGCCTGGAGAATATATGATAATGTATATTCTCCATATTGCAATAATGATGACATTGAGTCATTTATTATATTGTTTCAGTTCCTGTTTTAAATAATTTATAAAATTATTTAAACCAGAACCATTGATCAGTTATTGAGTTATTGTGTCAAAATGCCGAATCAGCTGATTGTTACTGAAACCAAAGATATTTATCTGATGCACAACTTATGTTTACAGTCATATCTTTTAAATACTCTTTTGTTGAATTATGTAGATATAAAAATGTCCAATTTATTATTTTCACAGGTATATTTAAACAAATATTTTTATTAATATGTCGTAAAACAGAACACATTAAGACGTTTTAAGAGGTTGTTATAAAAATCAATATTTCCCTAATTTCAGGTGAAATCAAATAATTAATTTTAAAGTGACAATTTCTATACATTTCATCAATTTCAGAGATGAACATAAAACATTATGACATAAAAGTCTTTTGCTTTTCTTTAACATACATTTTACCTTCAGTGCTAGTTTGTTGTTTCTTTGTTGAAAAGTTATAAATGTAAATGTTTCATTATAGAATTGTTATTACTTTCAAAGTTTTCTCTTTAAACTTAATGTTTCAACTCAAATCTTCTGATGAGTTTATATTTTTGATAAGCTGCGCTTCTGGTGTGTAGCTGTGAATGGTTGTGGTTTCACACCACGTAATGTGTGTGAATGTGTTACAATAAGCTGCTAAACTGAATTTGTCTTTTGGAATAAATAAAATATTGTGAAGTTCAGAATCTGAAGCTCTTAATAAAACATTTATTTTTCTTCCAGCGGCGTCTCCATCTTGCTTCAACTTGTCAGAATCTCTCACTGTTTCCTGGTTTCCACTTTAAACAAGGATTCACATTTTACCTGCATTTGGTTCCGTCTGGTTTTCACCTTATAGACATTAATGTCAGATTGTTTCAAGTTCACCTGTGTTCATATTAAAACTTCCATCAAGTTTAATGTTGTCAGCATGTTTTATACTGACAACATGAAATATAAGTTTTGTTTTGACACTACGCCCTCTATTGGTGAAACGTCACCACAACAACAACATCATACATTGTTTTAAATAATAGAGACAGATTAGAAAATATTTGTTTTGGTGGAAAAAGAAAAAATAAATTTTTAATACAAAAACAGGAAAATCTGGATTTTTGTGTGTTTGCACCCATTTTGATGCTGGGTTTTAATATTTAATTTTAAAATATATAAATTCAATTATGTAAATATTAAATTTGTGAATTTTGAAAAACAGATACTTCATTTCTTCTGAATTATTCTGACTTGTTTGAAAGTTTCAGAACAAAAACAATTTTAACAGGTGTTCAATCTGAACAGTTTTCCAGATCAATAGTTTTATTAAACCTGCAGTGATGACAGATCTCTGTCAGAGACATCAGAGAAGCTGAAGAGAATCCAGCAGAGCTCTGATTTTATTTTTATTCAGGTTTTGTAGCCATTGTCTAATATGTCTAACAATTCTCCTCACTATTGAACCACTGTTTAATGCCTTAATGCAGTTTATGAATTTTGTTTATCTGAATCAATACCGTTTCAATCAATCAAGTTGATTTGTTTAAAAGGATCTAAGTTTTGTTTTCTGTTCCGTCTCAGCTTGTCTGAGATATTGAGTGTATTTAACACTAGTTTTTCTATTTTTATTTTTTTTTTCAGATGTTGATACATAGGTTGCCCAGGCTTCCGGTGGGGACCCTGTTTTGAAGAGGGGGGGGTGTTACGGCCCAAGGCTATTCCTTTGGGGTTTAGCATCCCTGCTCCAGATCTTCTGATTGGTGCTGATTGGAAGTGGAGGCAGCTGGCCAGTGTCTCCATGAATGACATCAGATCAGCTTAAAATGCACCACCTTTTTCTCACCAGGACAGCCCTTTTCTTTTTGTCTGTCAACCTCTCCTCTTTTTTCCCCTTTCCTCTCCAACCAGTTATGACTTTTGTTAAATAAATCCTATTTTAAGTTATCCCACGCGTTGCTTCCCTTTCATTTGTTATGGTACTAGAGCCAGACCATAACAATGACTAAATGTGGTGTAAATCACTTTGGGGTCCTCTGGACATCATAAAGCACTGTACAAGTACAGGCCATTTACTGTCTTATCGCTGTGTGAAATGCTTTTATTTATGAATTTCAGATAGAACAAGATTTAAGATTCCTGTTTGGCGAAGACACTGCCAACAGATTTTTGGAGAAGTGGCCCACCAGTCTCAAATCCAAGGTTATAAAGGAAAGCCATGGCCTGGTACCTACCACTGAGCTCTTGGATTTATTGCGGAATGCCGAGTTGGCTGCTGAGGCTGAGAATGGTATGTTGGTCCTCTAGAGAATTGTGACAAATTCACATGTTAGTGGGATGATGGTAACCTGAAGCTGTTGGTCTGTAGGTTGGGATAGTGACATGTCTGCTATTTTGCTTCTGCTGCATCTGCTACCACCATCTGCACAAGGACGAAGAGGCCGGGTAAGATGTCTGCATCTCAAGCAGTGGATCACCTCATCAGATTTCTTAAGGTACTGCTAAACAGTTGTTTAAAGATTAAACAAAGCATAATTCAGTCTCTTCATTTTTACAATTCAAAATTTTATTCTGTCTGATCTTCATTCAGAAATTTGTCACTAAATACTTTTGTCATGTGTTTATTTATTTTTTTAATGTAGGTTGGAACCAGTGTACAGAGGCATCTTGACAAAATCATGCAACATTCCCAGCCCTACCTCCTTGCCCAGGGATCCATCCAAAGCAGTATTCACACATTCTTAATTGTGATTGACAACTGTGCTATTCCATGTAAGGCAACATGTTCAGTTGGAGCTCTTGATGAGCTCTTCAAGGCCCATTATGTGTTTGGTACGTCATACAGTGCTCCCTTGACCAACTTCTTCACTTTTCTCCAAACAGTTGTTGTGTTATGTTTTTTCACACAACTGAAAACTTCTCAGTTGATGTGATGCAGGACATTTTTGAAGGTTTTGGCCAGTACAAGTTTTTTAAAGAACACATTACATTGGAGGAACTGAATTTGAGAATATTAACTTTTGACTATGGATTCATGGAAAGGAACAACAGGCCAGTGGCCGTGAATTTATGTGGAGAATCGAATGATCTGGGACTAAATGCAGTTCAATCATGGTGCTTTCTGAAGAATGTTCCTCTCATGTTTGGAGATCTGGTAACATCTGATAATCCACACTGGGGCCTCCTCCTTTTACTACTACAAATTGTAAATATTGTTCTTTCTCCAATGTCTGTGTGTATATTTAAAACACTTGATTGTGGATCATCACAAACTGTTTAAAAAGTTGTATCCACAGAAAAAACTTTTACTAAAGCACCATTTTCTCATCCATTATCCTAGGTGCATTCAGAAAATTGGCCCTGTACTTCATAGTTGGTGCATGCGCTATGAAGGTAAACACAATTTTTTAATAAACAGTTAAAGTCATTTAAAAACATTACCAAACCACTCACTGAAAAACATCAAAATTATATGGCACATGTTTGGGAAGCTTCATCAACTTTTAATCGATTGGACATTGGACCAGGGAAAATAGTATCTTTAAACATGGTGAAAGGAGGTTCTGACATTTCTGAGGCAGTGCAAGTGTCTCTTGCGGTTCAAGTTATGAAAGTGAACTGGGCAAAACACAGTGAATTTATTTACCGTCCTCTTCTGGTTATTTGTGCTAAAGTTGAATCTGAAATGCCAGATCAAGTCTGTGTTCATAGTTAAAGACAAATTGTTGCTGCTTACATTGCCTTTATGTACAGTAACATTTCATGAACATTTTCATGCTTATGAAGTTACTAAAATGCTGCAAGGTTTTGTTGTGTTTGATGTCAACCATCTATGTTATCTGAAGCCCTTTGACATACAAATGTCATATGAAGCAAATGACACTGCTCTTTTTGTTGCCCCGTATTGCTGTCTTTGGTGAACATTGTTTTGAAGATGGTTAAACAGACACTGTTGCAGTAATTATGTCACTGGATCATAAAGTTGAATAAATGTTGTCACTGTGAACTTAAAACTTTGTGACTATTGTGATTGGTAGATTTGATAAATGTATATGTGTAAAAAAAAAACTGGAGAAAGGGGAAAAAAACAACACAATAAAGTACTTTTTAAGCAAATTTAGTGTAAAAAAAAACAATATTACTCTGAAGAGTGTAAACAAACAATAGTGTTAAATAATTTGACTCACTGACTTGTTGATTTTGACACTGAAATGAATAAAATTAACTCTGAAAATTTGACACTTGCTATAGAGTACATTTTACACTATTTTCGAGTGGGACCAAAAATTATCTGAAACTGTTAAATTCAACTCTATAGGTGTTAAAATGACACTTCATTTATAATTGTGATTCCTCTATGTTTTTACTATCCATTCTACTGTGTTTATTTCTGGGAATAAAAGCTATAAAAATACTCTGCAGCTGATAATCACACTTTAGAAAAAAGCAATAAGGATAATTAAGACAGTAAGATTAAAAACACACTTTATACAAAATTATGTACATTAAAATTTCCATTGGAAATAAACCCAAAATATAATATTCACACATAATTACTATGTAAAAATATTCAAGAATAATTAACAGAGAGAGAAGGAGGGCGTGATTTAAGGGTAGATATGAATAAAAATAAGAACATTGAAATGCTTGTGAACTTCAACCTGTGAAGTGACTTTGTGAAACAGTAAGGCTAAAGAAAGGAAACAATATACAAGCATGAATATATATAACAACATAATCAATTTTCCTGTAGCCACATACATGATTCAATGATTAAAACTCCTCAGCAGAACCTGATGGCCTGCAGAGGAGCTGATGCAATCATTGCAATCAAGTTGTTAGAGCAAAGTCACATTCAAATCATGGAGGATGTTGAACTCTGAGGATCAAGGTTGGGATCTGAACTAGAACCGTCCTTAACCCTCACTGTGAGTTCGGTGATCTGTTCATCTTCTGCTTTATTAAATAGAGACGAAGAAACCAACCAATAATCAGTGCAGCGATCAGAAATGCTACAATAATCAGTCCAACATGTTTGTTTCTGCTTCCATCTTCTTTTCTTTCCTCCTCGTTTTCTGTAAAACAGAATCAGAGCTGAAGGTCAGAATCCATTTCTCTTCATCTGCTGCTCTCAGACCAGCTGCTTTCTGCAGCAGCTTTAGAAAACAAACATCTGGTCTGACAGGTTCACTGCAGAACCAGAACCACATCTGGCCTTAAAGGGATATTCCCCCTTAGATTAGCCACAGGCCCCACAGAGACTCTAAAGACATTTTCACCTTTAAGAAGATTCACTGATCTGAACATTAAAACACTTTATGCAGCTTCCTTCTTTCACTGGAATATAGAAACCATGAAAACTCACCTGTAGGAGGCGCTACATCCAGAAAGACGATCCCGATGGGGTCAGAGGTCAAAGCGCGATTCTTCCTGCCGGTTGCTTCTCTCTGGAAAACTCGACACTCGTATTTTCCCGAGTCGCTGGTCGTTACGTTGCTCAGAAGCAAAGACACGTCTCCGTCCTTCACCGTCTGTCCTGCAGCTCCACCCGGTTCCTAAAAGATGGATGCTGGTTCTCTGGGTCAGGCTCCTCATCTCTGAACAGGAGGACATATTCTGGTTCCAGGTCCGGTCGGGTCCACTTCACAGCCACAACAGGTTTGATGTTGGGGAGTCGGCATGGCAGAGAGACGCTCTGTCCAGGAACAGCTGAGATGTTTTTATGAACTACAGGACAGAGAAAACAGAGCAGAAAGGTCAGAGGTCAAAGTGAACCGGTCCACTTCCACAGCAGCAGCAGAGACCAAGGAGAGACACTGGACTCTGACCTGGACTGGAACAACAGATCTGGACCTTAAAACAAGAAGTGTTGTTAGAATCAGAAACAATCTGCTTCAAATTATCTAACAAGGATTTTTGTTATTTGTTGATGAATGTATTTTATTCAGTTATTCAAACTTTTCTGTTGGTTTAATCCTTTTATGATTTAATATATTTTAATCATCATAATGAATGAACTCAAACACAAGGCTGACATGTAGAGTTAAACTGTTTCTGCTTGAGTTTCTACTTTCTGTTCTGCTGACAGTTTGATTCTCATGATGAGAACAGAAGCATCAGGATTTACATTCAGTAACTTTTCACATAACAGGAATATTTCTGACAAAAGTCCAGTCCTTTACATCAGTGATCCCCAAACCCTGGTCCGTAGACCAATTGGTACCGGGCCGAACCAGAAATAAATATTTGCGTTTTATGTATTATTTGAGTCTGGAGGATCTTTTATTTTGAAAATCCTTTAACCGGATTCTCTCGGTTACGTCTTGCGCGCCAACATTGAGCCACAAACAGCAAAATGAGTCAGAAACAGATCAGATGTTTTTGGAAAGTTTCTTTATGAAGGGAAAAGGCCCAGAGAAGAGACAGGAGGATGGATTTATCCCGGCAGGTGATTCCCACAGTCCAAGCTCTGCATGATTTGGTGACCGGATGTTAATGAGGCAATGAAGCTTCAAACTGCTTCGCCACTAGAGACCAAGAACCCTGAGCATCAGCAACACTTCCGGTGTCATTGTCTCTCATCTCTCCCAGTCTGGTTGCAGAGAAACGAGCTCAGGGCTCCTATTAGTCGTTATTGTGAGTTAAAATTTTCACGAAAGTAAAATGTTCGTTTTTGTGGCGCATCTGTATCTTATTTTGAAGGGATATGTAAACGTTACCATAGCGACCAGAGACAGAAACCGTTAGGGCAGCGGCGGAGACGAGGAGAGGAGTAGAGCTTTAGGTCTGGTTCACACGGCACGATTTTAGGATTGTCGGTTTTCCAAACCTCTGTGACCACAGAGCCGATAAAAGTCCAACAGGTTCGGTCGGTTCGTGTGTCCAGCCACACGGCAGGAGCAACACACCACACGAACCGGTTCCACTCACGAACATCCCGGTTCCAGAAGAAAATCCAGTAAAACCCCCAACATACCCAAACATGAATTTAGAATAATCAAACATGGATGACGATGTAGAAGCAGCAGTGATAGTTTGTGGCTCATTTTAAGAGATAAAAGACGTAACAAAAAGAAAAGGCGTTTGATAAAAGATGGCGGGAGCAGCCGCTCTATTTGCTGCTCTATGATTTAACATAACTATGTTTTTTCATAGTTAACATTTTTAATTGAATAAACATCCATGTTTATTAAGCACATGATAGTTTCCACATATCATCTCCGTTGTCCACCGGACTCTCGGTTGCCATGTCAGCTGTTTGGGATTCTCCTCCATTCTTACGTCACTGCGCTTTCTGATTGGCTGCCTGTCACATTCAACATTCAGCAGGTTGCGTTTTCTCTCCCAGTTAGGGAAACCAGAGTAAAAAATGTAAAATTGTGCCATGGGAACTAGGCTTTAGCTTACATACCAACATATCTAACAACCCACCCTCCCCCCCGCTCCCCCCATGTTAACTTCAGTTGTCATAAAAATCTATAAATATATCAAATATGACTTAAAAGAAATTGAAGCACCTTGAAATTAGGCCTCTGTCTCTTTAAAAATTCCTCCTCTTCCTGAAACTCCACCTTCAGGAAGTCATCAGAATAGCACTCCTCTATTAAACTTTTAATGTTTTTACCAGCGTTGCACTGAGAAGTAGCTCCTATAATGAGATCAGCTGATGTTCCACCAGATGTTTGCTAATTGCTGCCTCTGAAAGAGCTGAGTGGGCTGCTCAGTTTGGAAGCTGCAGCTCTGAGGAGGAGCTGCGCCTCAAAGGCGGGGCTAGGTCCACCCAGGCATTTTCAACAGCTGTATGGATGCCATAGAGATTAAATGATTTCTCAGTCATGCATGAAAGAATCAAAGCAACACTCCAGGTATGTTTTTGATCAGAGTATAACATTATAACATGATGTTAAGCTCAAAAAAGTTGATTTTACATAATACCGCCCCTTTAAATGTTTGTATGTCGCACCATAAACTCACCAAATACGTTGAGTCGACATCTTCCAGAGTTGAATCCATCTTCAGTTTTCACGTCACACAGATACAGACCAGAGTCTTCAGTCCTCAGTCTGGACACATGGAGTCTGATTCGTCCTTCTCTGAGGACGTCTTTGTCACTCTGGACTCGTCCTGAAAACTGTTCATGCTGAGAATCTGGAATCTCAACACCATCATGATGAACATATATTACCCCTGACTTTACTGATGATCTAAAATCACAGATGATGAACAGTTCCCTCCAGAATCCCTGAGTCTTGGTGGTGAAGGTCCACTCCAGAGTGATGCTGTGGTTCTCCTCTGCCTGATAGCTGCTCTGTGTCACATTCACTACAAATGTTGCTGCTGAGGAGACAGAGAGGGAAAGAGAGGAGCAGACACACTGAGAACTGGAACATGGGAGTCTTTCAGCTCCATCTAGAGAGCTTTCTGTCACAAAGACAAGATGGAGACTGACCACAGAGACATGAGCTGAGGATGAGGAGCAGCAGGATCCTGGAGATCATCTTCATCCTGAGAGAGGAAGAGGAGGAGAGGCAGCAGAACATCAGGAACATCATCACTAACAATACAAGGAACATCAGGATTCTTGCTGCAGAATTAACTTTATTTAGAAACAGCTCAATACTGCCACCTTGTGGTAATAAAACTATACAGCCATCAGACAACAGAACATGTTTTTATTCTCTGCTCCTTCTGAAACTTTTATTATGAAATATTTTATTTAGATTGTTTATATCTAAATAAAATATTTAGATTATATTCTCTGAGCCTTCTTGTAATTTTGATGATTATTATTTACAGACAATTAGAAAACTGCAGAAGACCAATAAAAACATAAATATCCTAAACAGAGATATCAGGTTTCTGAAAAGACTTTTAATTTCTATCCAGTCAGTTTCACTTTGGACTTTAATCAACTTGGTTTCTGGTTCTCTTCATTCTTCCTCCAAACTCTGGAACCTTCATTTCTGAATGAAATACAAACTTTACTTTCATCTGAAAACAGGACTTTGACCCACTGAGCAACGGTCCAGTTCTTCTCTTCAGGTAAGATGTTTGTATCTAGGATTGTCTCTGGTGAATCCTGTGTGAAGGAGTGAACTGAGTCTGCTCTGAATCCAGCATCAGTTCACTCCTTCATCCTTGTGAAACGCATCGAAATGTGAGAGAGGTTTTTAGACAATCCTCTCCAGGCTGCAGTTTTCCCTGCTGAACATTTTCCACATGTCGTGGTGTGGAGAACAGGATGGAGACACATCCTGTCTGAGTTTGAAACCTGAGACATGTTGGACAAAAGTGTCAAACCAGAGACACTAAACTTTCAGCTGCAAGAAATAATAACAAGTTACAGAAGATTAAAAGTTATTATTACAGATATATGAACTGGAAAACATGGTTTCAGGATTTAACTGTCGTGTTTTACATTTATTCACAAGAAACGTGTATTTAACTAAAAGGTTTTATCCAACTAACTCTAAATTATAGACAAACAGATCCACATAGAATAAACTTACTCTGTTAGTTTTCTTCTTTATCAGCCTCCATATTTTGTTGCTTTGTCAACTTTTGTGTTCAGGTCTCTGCATAACGTTGCTACTGATCTCTAAAGCTACAGTTTAGATCTAAACTAACAGACTGACAAATAATTTCAGTTATACTTTTTAGAGGCGGTCGAGGGATCAAACTCCTACTCATTTTAAGAACTCCTCCTCCTAATGCCGGACATTCATTACGTTCATTACTGTCTCCCTGTTGCAGGGCATAAAGCCGGACTTGTCCTGAATCAGGAAGTGTCCCTTCCTGCTCCGTTAGACTCAGAGGAATGAGTTGCAGCAGGAGGAGCAAAGCAAAGCAAAGCGAGCGGAAGCGGTGGAGCTGAATGATGTCAGTCGTGAAAGCTGCCAACAAACTTTGATTTGATTCCTCAACCCTCTGTTATTGGAATCGGAGCTTCACTGCGGCGGCGTGGGAGGAGTTAAACACGTGACTCCGCCCACAGCTCAAATCACACCAGCAGTTTTACTAAATATAAACTGGAAAGTCAAGTTCCTGAAATAATTAATTTTACCCCTTCAACAGTAATAATTCACTGAATGGTGATGAATGTATGTTGAGACATTAAATGAAGGTTTTCTCATCAGCAACTGTGTTTATATATTATTTTTATTCCACTGTAGAAATAAACAAGAGCACAAAAAATTATAATTTTGTTAAGAAATTCAACATTTAATTCAGAAAGTAAAACTAGCATATATTATATAGACTCACATATTGTAACGATTCTGTGTTTTAGTTCTGCTGGGGTCCATATGGTTATTTGTATTTGTCAGTGTTGTATAGTAACGAAGTAAAAATACTTCACTACTTTACTTAAGTATATCTTGGAGTACTTCATACTTTCCTCGAGTATGAAAATTTTTGATAACTTTCACTTTTACTTCACTATATTTCCGAACTTAATTGCATACTTTTACTCCGATACATTTTCAATGTGTGGTTTAGTTACTCGTTACAAAAAGCAAGAGAGAGAAACGCAAGTGTTTTGACCCCACCTACTGATTAGCAAGTAGCAAGCAGGCTACCGAACAAAGTCCGTAGCCTGCTTGCCTGGGCTTGTTCATCACCACCACTAGGATACACCTGTTTCGCTTCTCCCATTAAACACAAAAGTCTCGCAATCAGCAGCATCCACATGGAGGAGGAGACAGAGACCACAACGACTGCAACTACGTCGGACACGGCTCCAGGGGAACCACCAGCTGGTGATGAGAGCCCATGGCCTTATTTAAACACAATACATTCTTTCGTGGGTGTTAAAGATTCGTCGTACCGCATGCAGTTTATGTTATTCCTGCCCGAAGATGTGGAAATTCTATCTTACAAAAACTCCCCGTCTAACTTGAAGAAACACATCGAGGTAACGTCTTATGAAATGGTTATAATCCTCCTGTTTCAGTAAGTATAGCTTGGTCACTAGACACTATTGAGAAATCTTGAGCATAACGTTACCTGTATAAATGAACTTTGTTTGGCATTGTTTCAGTTCCATACGTGGTGTATTTAGCTTAGGCCTAATGTTGACTGTAGCAGGCTACCTAGACTCCTCTGTTCAAGGGGGCAGAAGCCATAGCGATAGCAATTTAGACTCAATTTAACGAATATAGGAAAGGCATGCAAGTTCAAAACCAGGTTTACAGATGCCAATAAGCTGCATTTCCCTCCCAATTCTTTTTTTCTTTTGCATAATGACCAGTTGTGTGCACCACCTACTGACTGTAGGATTGACTGATTCACTGATTTGTGAAGTAGAGTAATCGTAACAGCTCTTTTTCTTCATGTTGGCTGCATTTTCTGTACTATTTATTTTTCTCATTTTCAGCACTGACCTTACTTGAAGGGAAAACTTAAGGCTTACAAAAACTTTGTATTTTCTGTCCTGGAGGGTTTACTAAGAAGCTGGTTCAGTTGTAAAGCAGGTTAAGTTAACCTTGTGCTATAGGTAAAGCACCATCATTTAGTTTTCTTAACTAAATGATGCCTGTGTAACATAGTTAATGTTGTATAGTTCCCACAGACTATGGTAGAAGTTGTATTGACGAACCAACATCTTCATCCTCTACATGAATCCTTCTGGATCTCAGTTTTCATCAAATATTAATAAATATTTCTGATTTCTCTCCCAGCAGCTGCTGATCAGATCCAAACTCAGAGACCAACTTTGACTCCAGAACCAGAACAAAGATGGAACATCTTCATCATCATCATCTTCACTGTGGGACTGACAGCAGCAGCTCTGATGTTTCTTCTTTCTTATTTTTTAGTGAAATGTTTTCTACCAGCAGATGTTTATTTTAGTAATGATAAAGAGACAAGAGAGACTTCAGTCACTTTATCGTTAAAAACACTTGGATCAGAATGAGAGGAATGTAGATTTGTAGCATCAACACAACAAACTCATTTATTTGGTCGATTATTTTCAGCAGCTGAAAGATTTTAAAACTGAAACTCGACATAAATGAGCCTCAATAAAGATAATTTAATCTAAGATTGTCGTTTATTTTTTACGCTCAGTGTTTCAGGTTTGATCTGATTGTAGCGGCTAAAATCCTATATTTTAGGCTACTGGTTGTTGTGCTTGAAGGCGTTGTTCTTACGTGCGTTCAGTAGAGATTCATCAGGCCGATCTTTAGTTTGACTTATAAAAAGGTCATTTATTGAACAGAACAATGTCCATTGTTTGCTACTTCAATGTAGCTACACGTAAATTCGACCTCAAAACCTAAACCAAACACAGTGGAAAACTGTTGCCTCTTCCCACTAACAACACCTGAACAGAATCACCATTGACCTTAAATACCCATCCCCCATCAGACACACAGAACCCAAAATGAAATTCGCCCCCTGGTGGTGATAAACACAGAAAAGGATAAATGGCTCCTACACTGATTTTCTTCCTTCTGTTCATGAACCAGCAGCATAGTGATGTTCTGGTTCTGACCCGTCCAGCTGCAGCTGGTTCTGACCTGCTGGCTCCTGGAAACAAACGTTCTGGACTCAAGCAGAACCTGGAACCAGAACCCTGATCTGAGCTGCTTTAAGCTGCAGCAGCTGATGAACCAGTGAAGCTCTGGATCTGCTCCACTGGTTCTGGTTCTGATGGTTCTGCTGGAAATCAATCCAGATTTCTTCCCTCATGTTGTCAGAATCTGATTCACTGCAGAAACTTTTAACCTCCAACATGAGCTGCAGCTGTTTGGACCTCAGCAGAAACAATCCAGCTGCTGGATCTGACCTCAGACCAGTTCTACCATCAAGGGTTATACTGGAGCGCCACCTGGTGGTGGAGTTAGGAACTGTGAGCGTATAGAGCTGAAGGTCTGAGTGATGGACTGACTGGATCAGTTCAGTTTGATTTGTTCTGTTTTTATACTTTTTCCATCATTAAGATTCAACGTTAAGTTTTATCTTCTAAAATTTATGATAAATTGTTTTATTTTGTTTATATAATAACATGTAATAATTTGTTATATAATCAACAATCTATATGTTGTTGATTATATAACAATTTATTGGACAAAAACCTAAAAGGTAAAACCCACATTAAGGCTGAATGAGTTTATTTATAGAAAGTGATGAAGAGGAGCTGCTGCTTCAGAAATGTTAAATATCTGATAATATCAGATTGAGTCATAATGAGACATTAAAGAGGAAACAAGCAAACAGAGACAGATTCATTCAGGAAGAACAAGATGGAGACACAGCTGGTAGAAAAAGGAACAGGTTTTAATAAAAGCTTCAGTTTCTGTTTATTGATAAAAATAACAGAAAACTACAATAAAACATGTTATGAGAAATAAAACTCATAAGAGTCTTTGAGCTGAAACACTGAGAAAACTTTGGACATATTGAAGAATTAAAGGTTCTGAAATGAAACATCAACATTTACATTCATAAAATTTTCTACAAAAACAAACAATGATGAAAATCTGTTAAAAAACAACTTTAATGTTTCAAGTTCATCTTTTAAATGTATTAAATTTATAAAAATCATCACCCGAGAATAGTGAAATATCAATCAATCAATCAATCAATCAAATTTTATTTGTATAGCACATTTCAGCAGCAAAGCATTTCAAAGTGCTTTACATCATAACAAACACAAAAACACAAAGCAATATAGAATCAATAATAGTCAAGTTCCATCAATAAATTTGTAATTGATTACATTTCAAATACAATTCTAAACAGGTGGGTTTTTAGTCTAGATTTAAAGGAAGTCAATGTTTCAGCTGTTTTACAGTTTTCTGGAAGTTTGTTCCAAATTTGTGGTGGGAGCATATAAATATTGAATAAGAGGGGTCCTAGGATTGAACCTTGGGGTACCCCACATGTGACCTTTGACCTCTTTGATGAGAAGTTTTCAATTGAAACAAAGAAATCCCTGTTCTTTATGTAAGATTCAAACCAGTTAAGCCCTGGACCGGAGAGTCCGACCCAACTCTCCAGTCGATTCAGTAATATGTCATGGTCAACAGTGTCAAAAACTGCACTGAGGTCCAACAGAACCAGCACTGTGGTTCTGCCACTATCAAAAAGTTTTTTTTTTAAATAAAACGCTGGATTGATTTTAATGTTTAAGTTTCCAGGGTTAAATTATTTATCAGTAAAATGAGAATCTTCAGAGCTGCTGAACCAGAACAGAGCTGAACTGTTATTATATTCCTTACAGACAGTTTGACTTCCTGTAGCTGAATAGTTCAAGTAAACAATGAGAGGAGGCAGCTGGGTTGCTCTGAACAAGAAATAAATGTATTTATTTAAGGACCGGTTCTGCTCATCATGAATAGTTATATTGACTCTTAGAACTGGCTGCTCTGTCAACATGACAGCAGGATGTTGGTTCTGTTTTAGACTTTGAACTGAGTCACATTATCAGTGTGAAAGAGAGAATATTTCTCTGTTTTTTTAAAAATACAGAAACAGATAAATGTGTTGATAACTGATGCAGCAGCACACAGGCTGGACTTTTACCTGAACTTCAGTAATTATCTTTAATTTGTGTTAATTTTGTTTTCTTTATTCAATTTTATTTTCTCTTTTTAAATATTCTCTCCGATGCTCTACAGCATTATTTTATTTTCCATCACTAATAAAATATTAGATGTTTTATTTCTATTTATTTGTATCAGTTAAAGTTTAAAGGATTTTTCATTTCTATGTTGGTCTAAAAATAGTCTGAGACTTTGACAAAGGTCTGAGTAAGTGGAAAATCTGCTACAATGCATGAAATTTTCATGTATTAATAATCTATCAGTTATTATTCTCTCAGTTTGGATTATTTCTGTTTGTTGTTGATGGGAATCTAATAAACTTGTTTTCACGTTTTACTGGTTTTTGGTCATAATTTTAGGGCAAAAGTTATTAATTCTGAGTGATTTTTAATTTCTGACACCTGGGCTTTAATCATTCAGTGTTTCATATTAAAGTTCAGAGAAAAATCAAAGTGAAAATCTGCTTTATTGGGTGACAATGTATTTTTAGAATTTTGTAAAAACGATTAATTCTTAAATGCATTAAGTAAAAGAGTCTGAGGATTTGACAAAAACTGTGAATAAGTGGATTAAATATGAAAAGCTGGATTTTGCACGAGGCTGTTTGATCAACCAGAGAGAGAAACGATGTATAAAGAAATGTAGAGTTTGTTTGTTCATAAGGGAGGCGGACAGGTCTGGGAAGAACCATGTAACCTGAGAGAATATCCACATGTTTGCTTTATGGTGACTCCACCTATTAGTATAAAAATATCTCCAAAACTCTCCAGTGAACAACAAGGAATAGATCTGGAAATACATCAAGACTCCACAGGTTTTATCCATGCAGGCTCCAGGTGAGTCAGTCTGTTCTATTTTATTATTGGTCAGTTTTTATCAGTTTAAATGAAGAGGAACTCTGTCAAAACATTTAGCAGCTTGATAATGACTGGTTTTCTTAATGCACTAGAACCTGTTAAAATGGTTAAAATCTTGCTTTCTGTTGTTCTAACAAACAACTAGAGAATCTGTTTGAGAACCACAGATAATAATAGAAACAAAGATTTTAAATCATTTATTGAGACGATCTGCTGAAGAATATGGTGGAGATTTTAAGATGAGCCAAACTGAACTTTGAACCATAAACATGATAGTTAAAGAAAGTGGCTCCGGTCCATAGTAGCCTTGCCTCTGCCAAATTTCTCCAGGGCAGCTGTGGCTATTATCCAGTATTTGTCACCATCAGTGTGTGAATGTGTGAATGGATGAGTGACTGAATGCACTTTAGTGTGAAGCACTTTAGAGTCAACTGGTCTTGATAAAGAGCCATACATGTACAAGCCATTTATAATTTTTTATGCAAATGGTAAATTAGAGCTCTAATTTATTATTTCACAAATATATTTAAACAGTCTTGTAATTTTGACCTTTGTGTTTTTGCTTTTTCATCATAGATCTCATAATCAGTGTGTTTGGGGTCATTGTTTGTAGAAAAGTTATAAATGTATATATTGAGGTTTATTAGAGAACTGTTATTTCTTCAAAGTATCCAAGCTTGTTTCTTTAAACTTAGTTTTGTGTAAGTTTATATTTTTGATTCAATGTGTTTTTGTCATGAATTGCGGTGGTGTGAGGTGGTGAGGTAGACGCCAGGAGATCCAGATAAGTGAAATAAAGAATATTTAATGACAGAACTGATCCAGAAATGTAGTCCAACAACCAAGGCAGCACTGCAGAGCGGAAACCAGGGCTCTTCACAGGTAGCGACGAGGAGAAACGAACGGACTGACACAACATCAGACAAGACGCCAAACGAGACGAGGACGCAGACGCACAGGTGGCATTAAATACTCAGAGGGTAATCACAGAAACTAGACACACCTGGAAACTAATCAAAGGGAGACAGGACAACACGGAGACTCAGAGACACAGGAAACTCAAAATAAACACACACAAAAACACGGAACATGACAGTTTTTCTTCATCTTTGTGTATTTAATGAGCCTCAGTGAATCTCTCACTCTGTTTACTTGTTTCCACTTTAATGTCTAATTATGAGTCAATCTGCTCTTTATTTGTGCTGTAGGTCAAACTTCTGAAACTGTCAGTAAACAGGAAAAATATAGTTTATCTTTAAATGAATAAAAAAACTGTTTGTTGTTTGTTGTTACTGTTGTATTTAGATATTTTACATGCTGTATTTACTACTGATTACAAGACAGACATTCTGCATTCTGTTGGCTTTGTATCTAATAAAGTTCTGTATTTTATTTAAGATCAGCTTTATTGATTTTTTTTATTTATCTGAACCAAACTAGGTCAAACTAAGCCTGCCCCCTATTGGCGACAGATGGTTCTGTAGGTTAGAAACATTCTGTTGGTTTATTTGCTCTTCTTGTCTGAAAACTGTCTGAAAGTTGCTTTTAAAGAGTTTAGAAAATTCACACATTAAAGGAAGGTTTAGTTGATGTTGGAACAAAGTTTTAGCAGCAATTTTAGTACAATTCTTCATGTTTCTGCTCAAGTTTGTTTCGCTCTTATTACATAAAATATTTTTATATTAATAACAACAGTATAAACTCTGTAGAGGTTTTGACTAAACAGACTAAATAAAGCTGAATTTCTCGCCATGTGTTTATTTTCATAATACGGGCCTATTTTACGTGACTGCGCTGCTTTTTGCATGAAGATTTTGATGCAAAGGTCATTTCAGCTTTTAGTTATTAAATATTTGCTATATATGCATATTTTCTTTCTATGCATCATGTTTGCAGAGAAACGTCCGTTTCTGTGTAACAGCGATTATTATAGAAACACTCAGTTAACAAAGATGTTTAGTTTCAATTTGATCAAACAAGTTTTTAGCAGTTTTATAATAATTACCAGCTTCTCGTTTGTTTTTTGCATTAACTTTTAAACTAAAACTAAACTTTAAGCTAAACAAATTAAGCTTCAGATCTGATCAGTCTAAGTGAAACATTTTATAATCCTCCATTTTGTGCTTCACCTGGAAGCCATAAACTTTTACCAGAAGCTTTATGAGAAAATGTTTTAAATCGTCCGTCAGCGTTTGAAACTTGTGAAAACTGAGCACTTTTATACATGAGGCCCCTGGAGAGGAGACAGAAAGGGAGGCCCCGTCTCTCACGTCATCCATGAAGAGAGTTAGGAATTGCCTTCATGTAAACCGTTACTCAGTTACTCTGCTGACCCTGCTGACCCTGCTGGCTCCCAGAGGAGGAATGCATCGACAAGAAGACAAAAAGAAAGACCAGCAAATGTTTTAGAGGAGAGAGATGATCTGTGCTGTGATTGATAAAATCCTGTAATAGAACAGCTACTGATCTTTATTTGTTTATGCCATGAGACAAGTATGATCTAAATGAAGTCAGGCTGAGTTATGAATCCAGTTGTTCCTTGTATTGTTAGTGATGATGTTCCTGATGTCCTGCTGCCTCTCCTCCTCTTCCTCTCTCAGGATGAAGATGATCTCCAGGATCCTGCTGCTCCTCATCCTCAGCTCATGTCTCTGTGGTCAGTCTCCATCTTGTCTTTGTGACAGAAAGCTCTCTAGATGGAGCTGAAAGACTCCCATGTTCCAGTTCTCAGTGTGTCTGCTCCTCTCTTTCCCTCTCTGTCTCCTCAGCAGCAACATTTGTAGTGAATGTGACACAGAGCAGCTATCAGGCAGAGGAGAACCACAGCATCACTCTGGAGTGGACCTTCACCACCAAGACTCAGGGAACCTGGAAGAATCTGTTCATCTACTGTGAAGCAAACACTGATCATGGAGTTTTAGTTCTCTATCAGGTCCATGAAGGTGTTGAGATTTCAAAGTCTCAGGATAAACAGTTTTCAGGACGAGTCCAGATTGACAAAGACGTCCTCAGAGAAGGACGAATCAGACTCCATGTGTCCAGACTGAGGACTGAAGACTCTGGTCTGTATCTGTGTGACGTGAAAACTGAAGATGGATTCAACTCTGGAAGATGTCGACTCAACGTTACTGGTGAGTTCATTTTGCAACATCTGAACTTTATAAAGTCTAAATGCTGAAAAAGTGAAATGAAACTGAAAAGATGCAGCAAAGTTTTTCTGATATAAAGAAATAAATATTTAAACTTTTGTGTTTTTCTGTGAAATTATTTCTTCCTGTTTCTCTTGGTTTTTATTTACTTAGATTATTTTTTCCTCTGATTTAGTTTGAGGAAACTCAGATTGAGGTAAAAGTCCTAACTGGTTTCATCCAGAGAGTCGGAGAAAAATGAAAAGTTTTCATGTTTCTGTAGGTTTGTGACCAGAACCGACCCGGTTTATAAAGGTTAAAACAGAACCAAATGTTTATGTGTTATTTATATGGTTTCATGTTTAATTGTTTCCCATTAAACTTTATTCTTCTAAAGGTTTCTGTAATATTCAAACATCTCTTCTATCTTTCCAGCAGCTGCTGATGTCTCTCCAACCCAGAGAACGACCTTGGATCCAGAACCAGAAGGTCGAGGAAGGATCGGCCTCCATGTTTCTCTGTTACTGACAGCAGCAGCAGCAGCAGCTCTGATGGTCAAACTTTTCCTGACTCTCAGTTCAAAGGGTTGATATGGATGATGATCCTGTGGGCAGGAAGGAGCTCCAGTAGCAGTCTGTGTTGGACTGAATATGAAGAAGCCTCTGACTGAAGACTGTTGCTGTTTGACCAAATCATGGCTGCATGACAAGCAAACAGGTCAAATATCAGACAGCAGAGAAAATAGTTCACTGAAACACTGGATGACATCATCAGGCTCTGCTAATCCACCTCATCAGCTTTTGCTTCTCCTCTGTAGAGAGAGAGTAGAGGGAAGGAGAGAGAGAACACTAACTAGAAAACTAGGAACATTAATCTAACTGCTAATGAGCTACTAAACACAAGTAATGAATGAACATAAAGTAGAAAATGACTGAACTAAATTAAACCAGAATCCAGGCTGATCTGATCAGAACCAGAACTAAGAATCCAGAAAACCCAAAACATCTCAGGAAGCTGCTGATAAAAAGCAACAAATATTTAATTTAAATTTCTGTTTCTGTTGGATTATCTTTGAGCAGAACTATACAAGTAAAGGTCGTTTACAATTTCCCCGTTCTAAAAACAAAACATTGTTATGGTTACGCAACGCTACAAAAGTCCAAAAGTAAAAAATGTAAGAAGAAAGATTCCTGCAACGACAAACCCAGAGGGAAACCAAAACAAGAACCAATCAGAGCTGACGTAGCTGAGCTGCTCCAACATGGCTGTCATGGAAGAAATTACTTTAGCAAGAGTCTGGATGAGAAGAAATAAGGAATTTATTAAAACCTTGCAAGGTGAGAACAGAAATACAGAGTCGTAGGAATCTGTCAAGTCTGCTCTGACCAACAGTGGATCTGGTTTCCTTTTATAGGTTCTGGTCAGAGAAGAGAGACTTGATTGGACTATAGGTGTGAATCCCTGATTGTGATGCACCAGAGATTCTGTGGAGACCAACACAGATAGTCTGGCCATTTGTCTGTTGTTAAGGAAAGGAGATGATTCTCTGATGCTAAAGGATAAATTCTATGTTGGGGAAGAAACTTTTAGATCGTCTCCAGGATCAAGGAGCTCCTGCTGTTCTTTGGTACAGCAGAGGCCCATCTGAGAGCAGCTTGACCAAAATCATGATAAGATCATGCAGACAACCTAAAGCAGAAGAGAGGTGAGGAGAACCTTATAACATTTTCTATTACGATGGCGCCTCCATGTTTTCTCTGTTTATTGAGATCAAACTTCTGGACTTTGGTCTCATCGGTCCAGAGGATTTTGTTCCAGGAGTCGTTTGGTTCAGTTCTGATGACTTTGTCCAGTT
The DNA here is from genome assembly GCF_002775205.1 of Xiphophorus maculatus. Taxonomy (NCBI): domain Eukaryota; kingdom Metazoa; phylum Chordata; class Actinopteri; order Cyprinodontiformes; family Poeciliidae; genus Xiphophorus; species Xiphophorus maculatus. The sequence continues at coordinate 24,398,560 of NC_036456.1, forward strand.
CAGTCCAGATTAATGGACGTTTTTACACAAGTTTATAATTTAAGTAAAAACCAGCTGGTGAAACGTTTATAATAAATGTTATTTTTTTAAACAACTGAATTTTATAAATGTTTTTATATGTAAAATATTTAAATTTAGTGAATGAATGAATCTCAGTAAAAAATGAACAGAGTCTTTCCATCTGTTGCTTTGAATCAACTTTAAAAAGTTTTGTTGAAGCAAATTTATTGAAGTCATTTTTCTCAGAGCTTTGATTCAGAAAGTATTAAAATTCAGTCATTTCAAATGAATCAACATGAATCTCAATGAAAAGCTGCCAGTGAGTCGTTTTCTCAGCTTTCAGCTCCAAAAGGTTCTGTGGATCAGAACCATCCAGTTATTAAAGCTGAACAGCTGAGAGGTTTTGTTACTGTGATCAGTTTATCTGCTTTGTTTTCTGTTTCTGCTGTTAAAATGTAAATAAATCAGTTTTATAGAAAGATGCTGTCAGGACTCTAATTCCATGTTTAATAGAATAAATTTCATTATTTTATCATATTTATTTTATCTGCAGCGTCTCATTAAACCGTCAGATGATCAACATTTAGCACCAGATCAACTGGTTCAGAGCAGCTGGTTAAACTGGAGCTTTGATCAGGAACCAGAACATCTGGACCCAGATGTTGTGAATAACAGAGTTTTAATCTATTAATAATAATAATAATAATAATAATAATAATAATGATAATAATAATATTCACTAAAATCAGTCAAACCTATAAAGATCCAACCAGGAAGTAAATGATGTTACCTCAGCAGAGATCAGCTGCAATGTGTGGTTTTGTCCACATGGTGGCGCTCTAAGCTCTGACTAAAAGCTGCTCAGCAGTGAAAGTTAGTATTTCTCCTCCTTTCTGTCTTTATTCAGTTCTGATGTGAAAACACAGATTTAGAAATGTTTCTTTAATGAAATGTGTTTATTTCTAACAGCTTTAAGACGTGATTATTAAATATTGATCTGATCAGTTGATCAGCAGCTTCATCCTGATGCTTCACTCTGTGATCTTCACTTCAGTTTATCCATCCATCCATCCATCCATCCATCTTCTTCCGCTTATCCGGGGTCGGGTCGCGGGGGTAGCAGCTTCAGAAGGGAGGCCCAGACTTCCCTCTCCCCAGCCACTTCTTCTAGCTCTTCCGGGGGAATCCCGAGGCGTTCCCAGGCCAGCCGAGAGACATAGTCCCTCCAGCGTGTCCTGGGTCTTCCCCGGGGCCTCCTCCCGGTGGGACGTGCCCGGAACACCTCACCAGGGAGGCGTCCAGGAGGCATCCTGACCAGATGCCCGAGCCACCTCAACTGGCTCCTCTCGATGTGAAGGAGCAGCGGCTCTACTCTGAGTCCCTCCCGGATGACTGAGCTTCTCACCCTATCTCTAAGGGAGAGCCCAGCCACCCTACGGAGAAAACCCATTTCGGCCGCTTGTATCCGCGATCTCGTTCTTTCGGTCATGACCCAAAGCTCATGACCATAGATGAGGGTGGGAACGTAGATCGACCGGTAAATCGAGAGCTCCGCTTTTTGGCTCAGCTCTTTCTTCACCACGACGGACCGGTACAGCGCCCGCTTGACAGCAGACGCTGTGCCAATCCGCCTGTCGATCTCCCTGCTCACTTCAGTTTAAATGAAACAAAATCAGAAAACAACATGAAATAATTTAGTAACATTTGTTGATTTAATTTATTTTGATGCATTAATTGAACATCTTTCATCAGATTCTATGTTTCTACTTCCTGTTTATTTATTTAACTTTAAAGATAAAAATCCAACAAAAAAGTTTGAAAAACACTGAAAACAAAGAAACAAGAAAAGTTGAATATTTTATTAGCTCAGCAACAAAATATCAACATACATAAATTAAATGATTGAAGTTTAAATGTTTTTGTGATCAGTAATTCAACAATCCAATTAGGACTGAAGACACAAACTAGACCTGAGTTTTAACAGAAATAATTTTTCATTAAGTAAAACTGAGTAAAACAAAGTTTATACTGTTTGGAAGGAATGATGTACAATTTAATGTTGAACTCATAATTAAATATAAACATATAAAAGAGTGAATTAAATAAAATTAGCTTGAAATTTCATTTAATCAGAACAAATCTGATCATATTTACTGCAGTTCTTGGAAGAATAAGTTTAGATTTTAGATCTGAAATTCCTGCATATTCTATATTCCTCAATGTCTTTACTGTATCTATTCTACTTTGTAAAGATCTGGGAATAATAACCACACTTCAGAAAAAAGCAGTAAGGATAATTAATATATTAAGATTAAAAACACTTTTTTGCAAAATCATGTACATTAAAATTTCCATTGGATAATGTACACACATAATGTACAACACAAAAATATTCAAGAATAATTTACAGAAAGAGAAGGAGGGCGTGATTTAATCTGAAGTTTCTCCTTTTCTCTCCAGCAGCTGCTGATCAGCTTCAACCTCCGACTGAGAAACTACAACCAGACAGTCGAAGAAGGATCGGTCTTTATGTTTCACTGGGATTGTTTGCGCTCATCGTCATTTATTTTTTTATATCACTTTTATGTTTTTAAAAAGCAAACTAGAAGGAAATCAGTTTACAACCCAACACATGTTTAGTTTCTCTGAGAAATGACACCAGAACTCTGAAAACACTGATATGAAGGACTAATGAAAAAAAAAAACATCCATTAAATTTATTTATTAACAGTTTATTATTAAAGCAATAATGTGGAAATAATATTTCTGTGTAAACAGATCTGTCAGGTTTGATTTTAAAGAAGATATAAGTTTGAATGTAGCTGTTAAAACTTTTCATTGAAATCTGCTGCTTGTTTTCATTTTTGTTTTTAATTCTCTTTATGTCCTATAAAGTGTAAATGTTTCAATAAATGTGTAGATTAATAGCTGTAAATAAATGCCAACACTTTATAAATAAGACATAAATAAATATGTATTCTTTCATTGTTTGTTTCAGAGTTTTTCTGACATTTTTTAAATTTTATCATGAAAATAAGAATCTTTACTTAAAAAGATTTTCATTTATACTTTTAAGTCATCATTTTGTCAGCAGAGTCGATCAAAACTCTAAAATTAATTCATCCAGTTCACAGTTTCATCTTTTCTCAAAGAGTTTGATGTTATTCTAGTTTTCAGATATTTTTTATGTTTATTTTTTAAAGCATCTAATACCTGAATTACTGCAGCAGATTTAAACCATCCTTAAACAAAGACCAGGGGCCAAACAAAATCATTTCAAGAGCCGTAAAGTTTAACCTGAGCCACAGTTTAGGCAACAATAATCTGCACATCAACACATTTATTGTTTAATCAGATATAAATGGTAGAACAAGTCAGAACCAGTAAACAGAATCAGATCTTTTCCAGTTCAGTTTAGTTGATCTAAAGTTTCATTTGCTCAAAGGAACAAAGTCAGTTTTAGTGACTGAAACTCTGCAGCTGAACCTGAAACATGTGAAGAGACACAATCTGCCTGGAAACAAGGAAAACTGATATCAGAGCAGAAATGATTGAGTGGAAATGAGTCTGGATGGAAAAATGTCTTTATGCCATCAGTTTGGAGCAAATGTCAGAGTTTCTCTGGATTCAGATTCTCTGATTCTTTAGTTGTTTATTCTGAACATCTTTACTGAACGTCTCTGAGGATTCAGTCACATTTAATCACAGGCTGACCTGAACATCCAACACTGTATTAACTCTTTATTTCCTCATCCTGGATCCAGATGTTAAACCTGAAGCTGCTTCGATTGGAGGAGAAATCCTCAGAAGAAGGAGGATAAAAAGTTTGATGTGAAGCTGCAGAGAGAAACACAGAGGAAGAGGAGGAGCTGCTGTGCTCAGCTGGAGACATATAATAAATAGATACATAATAATAATAATAAAATCTGGAGACATTTTAGAAACAAACATCAGAGATGGTTTATAATCCACCAGTATGAACCGCCTTCATGCTTCAGCAGGATCTGAAAGGAGCAAAAACACAACTTAGAAGCTGCAATGTGTGGTTTTGTCCACATGGTGGCGCTCTAAGTTCTGACTAAAAACAGATTTAGAAATGTTTTCTTTAATGAAATGTGTTTATTTCTAACAGCTTTAAGACGTGATTATTAAATATTGATCTGATCAGTTGATCAGCAGCTTCATCCTGATGCTTCACTCTGTGATCTTCACTTCAGTTTACATGAAACAGAATCAGGAAACAACATGAAATAATTTAGTAACATTTGTGGATTTAATTAGCTGTTATCTCCATCCTGAGCTGCTGTACTGGCAGAAAGGCGCTTTGTTCATCTCAGCTCTGGTTTTGTGTCAAACGTACCGCAGCTTCCTGCCAGAATGATCTCCAGGTTCAAAGTCATGAAACTCAAAGGAGGTCAAACACTTTGGTCCACTGGAGTCTGCAGGAATCAGTGGAAAGTCATCATCACTCCAACCTCTGGTGCAGTTTGCAGCTACAGGTAATATCAGATGAACAGCAGATCTGAAATTAAAGGTGCATTCCCAAACTTCATCAGTCCAAGGCCAACCAGACGGCAGGAAGAGATGACAGCTGCAAACATTGGCGGCCATTCACCATTTATATCAAATCAGTGGTTTATTTATTCCTCCAGTTTCCATGGTGACCATTAAATACTTTCCTCTGGTTCTGATGTCACTTCAGTAAAAGTCCATAAAGATCCAAAAACTTTATCTGATGCTCCATGATGAAAGTCGTTCATTCACGTTGATCCAGAAACTGATGGACTTTGTCCTCAACACTGCTGAGCTCCATTGAACCAGCATTATATGGGTTACAGTTGTTACTGCGCCCTCTGGTGGTGACACGTAAACACAACAACATAATCAGAAATTGTTTCTAAATAAAAGAGACATATTAGCGAAGTTTTGATGAAAGATTTAAAAAAAAAACAGTTTTGATATTGAAATTGAGAAGTTCTGATATTTTTTTATTTGTAAATCATTTGGCTTCTTTTTGTTGTTGGATATTAATGTTTTTTTTTTAAGATGTTGAAGCTTCGTTGGATCAGAACCAACACTTTTCATACCCTGAGTGTCTCCTGATGAACGCTGGAGACAGAGAGGGAAGAGACCAGAGCAAGAAACATTTTCATCTTAAAACATTTTTGCTTTCAGTTTTGTGTTTTTCCACGTTTTAGTTTGAGACAAGTTGAGAGAAGTTGTGGTTGTGCATAATGCAGCGGAAGTCAAAGGGCAAGTCTAAGCACATATTTCTGGCACAGTTCCCAGATGCATCAGCGAATGTGTTGACTGATCTTGTATCATATTAATATCCAGGAAAAAAATTCCCAGAGATTCTCAGGAGGATGTTTTCGACTCACTCAAAATGAAAAGCACTCATGGAGAGTTTTCTGGTTTCAAAAATGAGCGTTTTCTTTACTCATAAAAATAACAGAAATATTCTCCTAGTGGACTTCATACAAAAGTTAAAATATAAACATTAATTTTGTTTTGAAAACTGTTTCACTCCTTCACCAAACAATCAGATCAACCACAGCAGCTTGTTAATGACAGCAGGAGGCTGACTGACCAGGAGGAGAGTCTAGTCAAAGTAAATAAATAACAATAGATCTACCAACAGCATAACCTTGGACCTAAACAAGAAACGACAGAAACAAGCTCTGACACGTTTGAGTGATGCAACAACAGAAAGTCAGGATGCATCAGTTTCTTTATTTTGGTAAAGAAAAACATGCAGCTGATATTAAGTGGTATTTGTTGTCCAGAGAAAAACTCTGGTCCAGATAAGAAATGGCAGATTTTGGTCCGGCCAACAGAAATGTTTTATTTTAAAGGAAGCTGAGAAGAGCAAAGACTTCTGGATTTAACTCTGATTTTAAATCTTCTGATGGCTCCAGTTTACAATCAGAATCTTTTATTTAGGAGTTTTCAGCAAAATGAAGATCAAATGGCTTCAGTGGAGGTTTTATAAATGGAAATGATTTATATAAACCAAAGACTATCTCCATACTGGTTAAAATGATAAAGCAGAACCAGGACAAATGTCAGAACCAGCATTGAAATGTGTCACCATATCATACTATGTTTTAGGAATGTCAGCTTCCCTCCTATAGATCAGCACCAGCAGAGATAAAACAGCTTGTTTGTGGCTTTTCACGTTTATTAACTGAACATTGTTCCATGTTTTTTTCTTTATTAAAATATAATATTACAGCTTTTTATGATTATTTTGGCAAACTTCTTCAATCAGATCATTTATCCCCATAATCAGCACAAACTCAAACTCTGAACTCTGCAGACTCTTTACTGAATGAAACATTTTGGAAATTGATGAAAATGTTTTATTATTTTAATACCACATTGTAAAAATAATTTCAACAAATATTATAAAAATCACTTAATTATTGGAAAAATCTGATATCAGAGAACAGGGATGTCAGAGATTCAGATTCAGCAGAAAATAATCGTCCACTTCACCTTTAGACGGTTTCTGGATGTTGTTAGTTGTTTACTACTAACATCCACTGAAGGTTTATTAATTCTGAGTCGCTGTGTTTAATCTCTGCCATCTGGTCTTTAATCATGTTCACCTTTGACCTTGTGTGGTCCATATCTGCAGGATTATCAATGTGTAAAATCTACTTTGACTGAAAATGTCTAGAATTGTGTAAACTGTATGAATTTTACCAAATTTATTGATCGATGTGGAAAAAGTCTGTAGTTTTATTGATTATCATGAGTATAGTAAATGGTTTGTTGTTTAGAAAAGCTGTTCATAAAGTCAGTTTGAAGTAGATCAAGATATTCTGTCAAGTTAAAACATGTTGGTTAGGGTGGAGCCTGTTTGACAACCAGATTAGTCTTGTAAGACGATTCGTGTTGGAACCTGCTGAGCCTGGAAAAAGGCATTGCAGAACCAAAGCATTACCACTTTCAACGATAAGCAACAAGGAACAGCAGAGACAGTAGCAGTGTGGAGATCTGGATCAGGAACACGGTTGGATTTTATGTTGTGATGGATTTTATTAGTAAGTTTATAATAATTGTTTCTAGTTTTTCTCTTTTGACTTTAATACTTTGTGTAATATGACAGAATATTAAAGTCATTGCAGGTTAAGGAACAAAAGCAACTAATTTATGTCATAAAATGTTTATGTTTGTTTGTAGTAAGTATGTGAAGTTAATCAATCAATCAATCAATCAATCAAATTTTATTTGTATAGCACATTTCAGCAGCAAGACATTTCAAAGTGCTTTACATCATTACAAATACAGAAACACAAAGCAATATAGAATCAATAATCAAAACAAAGCATTAAGTCAAGTTCCATCCATAAATTTGTAATTGATTACATTTCAAATACAATTCTAAACAGGTGGGTTTTTAGTTGAGATTTAAAAGAAGTCAGTGTTTCAGCTGTTTTACAGTTTTCTGGAAGTTTGTTCCAAATTTGTGGTGCATAGATGCTGAAAGCTGCTTCTCCTTGTTTGGTTCTGGTTCTGGGGATGCAGAGCAGACCAGAACCGGAAGACCTGAGAGGTTCTGGAAGGTTGATACAACAACAGCAGATCTTTAATGTATTGTGGTGCTAAGCCGTTCAGTGATTTATAAACTAACAACAGTATTTTAAAGTCTATTCTTTGAGCTACAGGGAGCCAGTGGAGGGACTTTAAAACTGGTGTTATGTGCTCTATCTTCCTGGTTTTAGTCAGAACGCCAGCAGCAGCATTCTGGATCAGCTGCAGCTGTTTGATTGATTTGTTGGACAGACATGTGAAGACGCTGTTGCAATAATCAATACGACTGAAGATGAACGCATGGATGAGTTTCTCTAGATCTGGCTGAGACATTAGTCCTTTAATCCTGGAAATGTTCTTCAGGTGATAGAAGGCCGACTTTGTAACTGTCTTTATGTGGCTCTGGAGGTTCAGGTCAGAGTCCATCACTACTCCCAGGTTTCTGGCTGATCGCTGGTTTTCAGTTGTAATAACTGAAGCTGTGCATTGACTCTAGATCTACAACTCTAGATCTATAACTCTAGATCGTTCCTCTTTAGGTCCAAAAATAATAACTTCAGTTTTGTTTCTGTTCAACTGGAGAAAGTTTTGGCACATCCACACATTTATCTGTTCTAAGCATCTGTTCAGTAATTGGATGGGCTCTGAGTCACCTGGTGACATCATAATGTAGAGCTGTGTGTCATCTGCATAGTTATGGTAGCTAATATTATTTCCTGTTATAACCTGAGCTAGTGGGAGCATATAAATATTGAATAAAAGGGGTCCTGGGATTGAACCTTGGGGTACCCCACATGTGACCTTTGATGAAAAGCGGTTGGTTATCATTAGGAAGCTAGTTAATTGTTTAAACAGCTTTTTCAATAATTTGCTGATGGCCAAAGCATTCCAAAGGTCGGCCTGTGATTCTGCATTAGTGATTTGTGGTAGTGATTAGTAATGCAAGTCATGGCATTGTCAGTGGGTGTGGGTGTGGCCAACTTCTTTCTGATTTTTCGTTGACTGGGTGTGGACTTGTAGTTAAGTCCCCACAGTTCTGACATCCAGGTTCCTCCTTTTTGCCGTAGCATTTGTGTTGTATCTCGTCAATCTCGTCGAAGTAACCATTCCTTCACCAGTCTTTGCATGTAACCTCTCTGATTAGGGTTACTTGAGTAGTAGCATTCCAACAGATCCACATTTCCGTCTTGTTCCAGTAGCCCATTTGTCATCAAGGTGCTCTGGTTCCCCAACACCTGATGCAGGCCGGGCGACGACTGAGCATCTTAGAGCATCTATGAGGTAGACTGGATTTGAACCCCCGCCCTCTCGGGTGATATACTGATGCCTTATCTATTGAGCTATCCAGTCAGCTATATAACTGACTGGATAGCTATATAAATATATATATGTGAGAGAGTATACAGTATAATGTTGGCAAAATAAGAAATTTTTAGAGTAATTCCACATGCACCTCTTGATCTGAATTTGTTTGCCATCAGAACAAACTGACTTGCTCCAGAGATCTCTTTCTTGTCCTTCTGGCTGGACTCTGATCAATAGTCGCTGCTTCAATATGTTCAAAAAAGCATGACTTGGGCAAGAGCCGAGGTGATTTCCAATAACATTGTGCTCTTAATTTCTTTTGTTCTTTTCTGAGGAAATCCAGCTACTTCTAACTTTTGTGTCTGTAGAGAAACTGTCTGTCCATGGGGGCAAACCTTGCATCAGTTCAGGACTTGAACGAGTACAATCAGATTCAGATTATAATAACTGCAGCAGGTCACGGGGCCAAACAAGCATGGATTGGAGGCACTAATGCACAGGAGGTATTGTTGCCAGTACATTTTATTTGTTGTATATTTTGTGAAACATTGAATAAAATGTGTCATCTGCTGTATGTTGTCTTCCAGGAGAGCATTTGGTTGTGGAGCGATGGAAGCCGTTTCAACTACACACACTGGTGTTCTGGACAGAATAATAATGATGGAGGCAACCAGCGCTGTTTACAGATAAACTATTCAGGTATAAGAAAATATCAACCCACTCTGTTTTATCGGTTGGTAAGATGACTCATGGGTAAAACTAATTTACTGTGCATGTGAACATTTTAGTTGACCTGCATAAACATTTACTGAATTTACAGAAGGAGCTTATATTATTTTTCTTGTGGCAAAAGGGTTTTTATGATGTGATGTGTGATTTCTTTTCTTGTTCCTAGGTGCAAAGTGCTGGGATGACCTGGGGTCTAATCACAATCTGCCTTCTGTCTGCGCCAAGAAACCCTGAAAACTGTGAGGTTCCCAAAGAGGCCAGATTTAAAACAGAACCAGTGGAGGGTCAGTGCTTTTTGTTTCTGTTTTCCTGCCTTTTTAACCTTCAGAAAATCCAAAGATATTTCTGCTTCTTTACTTCCTATAATTTCTCTCTTTAATGCAACCTAAGGAATGAAGCGACAAGCAAACAGCAGCTGGATTGTCTCTCTGTAATAAGATCAGACTGAATGAGTCATAAGAAAGAATCATCTATGCAAAACTTTCTTCTATTCTTTGGCAAAGCAAAAATAAAACTTTTATGGTTTATTCTGTCTTTGTGTTGTTTTGTTTTCTGAAACATTTTCTGTTTCTGGAGAATCAGAATTTGTATCAATAGTTGGCTTATGTAATTATTAAAAATTACAACATTATTAATGAGATTATTAATAATGTTCAACTTTCTTTAGTTGAATCAGGAATTATTAAGTCAAACTTGTCAATATCTCGTGAACAAATGAATAACCTGATCAGGTTTTCTGGGTCAATAGAACCCCAGCATGTTGTACTATTTTACCTTTGTATGGAAGCCCAGAAAGCCCAAATGAAAAAGATAAAATCATCTTATAACATGGGTATCAAACTCATTTTCATTTAGGGCAATATCAAGATCATGAATGTCCTCAAAGTACTGACTGAATTGATAAAAGCATCAGTTTGCCTACAGACACGATGCATATTATTATCAACTTTTGCAGATGTGCCCAAAGCTGGATGGCAGAAAGACGATTCTTTGACCTGCCATCCATAGCTGCGCTGCTGCAGTATAAAGACTCTGTTAAAAAACTTTAACCGGGAAATGTGGGTATTATTAAATTAGTGCAGTGCGCCACAGCAAAGGGGAAAATGACGCAGACCAACCGTTGAAGAACAACTCAAAAAGACTCATATTCTTTTTCTTGTTCATCTATTGGCTATGCTAGATACAGACCCATTGTCATAGCAACTGACCGACAATAGCTTCATTAGTGTGTCAGAAATCAACACCAGAAAACGTGCAAACTATTCCCATACATGGAGTATTACATTTTCAGGCTTGATGTTTTATTTACGATTATTAATAAGTGGCTATCTGAACACAGCAGTGGTTGATTAGCCAATTTAAACACCTGCACTACTGATGAACTGTCAGAACTGCCTTTGTTGTTAACAGAACCGGATACACCAAATTCCTCAGGACATCTACATGTTAAGGTTGTCAAAGTCAAGCTAGCATAACTAGCCTACTTCCTGCTCCCTTTTCTCTAAATTAAAACTTTTTCCTGACCTGTGAAATGTGACACTCTTTGACCTTTTTATCTAGTTGTTGTAGTGAGTCCCTTTTTCTTTATATGTCAGACGTACATGGGACTTTCAACATCAATGTGCGTTTGGATCCGGGACTTTCCCACCAACCATTCTCAGGTGGTGATAATGGTTCTCCACCCTGGTTCTCAGTGCAGGCACACCACAGGGCTGTGAGCTCAGTCTGGTTCTGTTTACACTGTTCACCCATGACTCTGCAGCCATCCACTTCTCTGACAGGGATCCAAAGTTTGCAGATGATACAGCTGCAGTGGGTCTGATTCGGCCCGGTCTCTAGAGGCTGTCCAGTCTCTCTTATGCACGTTCAGATGTGGGAGCACACTTTGCTGATTGGCTGTGGAGCAGCAACCACATTGGACCAGCAGATGATGACCGTACCAATCAATATTGGCCCACCTATAAAAGACTCTGGCGCGATTCTGCCTCTGTTAAAGGGCTTTAACAGAGTTAGACTCTAACAGAGACTCTGTTAGAGTTTCTGTTGGAGGCGGACGCGCGTCTGCCTCCAACAGAAGCGTGTCTGCGTGTTAAAAGAAGACACGCAGACATTAGTAATTTGTAGAATTCACTCACTCATATTTTCTCTAAACACGCAAACATTGGGTTTACCTGTGGATTTTTATTTTATTTATTTTATTTTCACCAGAGCAGGAGAAGAGGCAGGAAACATTTGCTTTTACAGTAAATGGGAAAATAAACTATAAAAAACAACCTTCAAGTTTTGGAAATTGAATTTCTTTTCCTGCGTACGAAACATCACCTCAGTGCAGTAATGGCGCATGAATTTAACCTTTTTTTTTTCTTTTGAAATATTTTTATTGTTACTTGGGACATTTTTAAAACATGGCGTTGTACAGTTATACAGACATTGTTCACTTTTCTTTTAATACATACAATTTCTCAATTAAATTAAATTAAAAGAAGATAAAAACAAGGATATTAAAACAAAATCTCTGTATATTAAAAGCTGAGCAGGACCGGAGTGACTCCTTACAAGGTTCGGATCCGTCCGGTTCTTCCGAACAGCGCTGGTTCTCAGAGAGGATCCCCGCCCTGAAGCTCCTTCCCTCCTGCCTCACCCGGAGAGCCAGGCCGCCGCTGCTGGGTCCTCCGTCCGTGGAGCTCCGGCTCCTTCGTCCAATGGATTTAACTATTATCGGATGTTTGGTTTGACAAACAGTCGCCGCTACAATGACGATGATGATCTGAACGCATTTAACTTATCTGACGACGTTCCTGTGTTTATTTACTAGGTTGTTATTCTAACTCCTGGTCCTTAAAGTTTCTGTCCTGTTATGTAGCAGATTGTCTCAATAAATGACCGAAAATTAAATAAAACAGGTTTATGCTGCTCACATGATCGGATGTGGACGCACCGTCTGCTAAACACTGATGTCGACTGGCAAAAACAGGGAACTAAATTTCCAGGTGTACGTGGGTTTCTGACAGAGGCGAACTGTTGTTGTTGTTGAGGCTACTAAAGACATGGTTGCTGCAGTCAGCCAGCCAGCCAGGTACGAGTATTACATGAGCAGGTGGCGTTGGCCTCACATGCCTATTGGACCAATAGATGTTCTTTACACAGAATGCCATCATTTGCGTTCTGTGCAGACTAGAGAATGCAAATGATTGGATTCTGTGTAAAGATTGCCTATTGGATGGCATTCTGTGTAGTAAACGCCTATTGGTTCGTGAGCCAATAGGAGATCATTACACAGAATGCCCAGACAAAGGTGTGCAGGACCAGTAGATAAAGTCTCCGCCTGTCAGTTCAGTTCATTACTTCGGCCAGCCGACTGGTCGTGTGAGCGGAGCAGCAGCGGACCTCAGTGCAGGCGGTGCATTCACAGCCGATCAGGTGAGCATCATAATGTTTACAGTTAATATGTTGTAAAATAAAAGTATAGATTTTCAGCAGTGCAGAAAAACTAATAGAAACTAAGTACAGAAAAAAAAACGTGTCTGAGTAAAGACCAGATATTTTAGTTGTTCCTGATGTTCTGCTGCCTCCTCTCCTCTTCCTCTCTCAGGATGAAGATGTCTCATTAGTTTAGTTTAGTAAAATGATTCATATTAAATTTAATCCTAGAGATTAGTCTTTAGGATTAAATATTTTTGTCTCTTTGTGTTTCGACCAACTGGATATTTGCTGAGAATCACACAAACACAAATGCAGCACAGCAGATTTCCTTATAGAGGAATGATTCTCTTCACAGCTTCAGCTTTATTTTCTTTGTGGTTCATTTGCAATGTTGTTATTTAAAATACATTTTATTGTCACATTTTATTTGAAAAGTGTGAAAAATATGTGAAAAACTTAGAAAAAACTCAACAAACTATTACCAGATTTCACTCTCTGGTGTTTTCTCCTCAGGAATTATAACAGAATAATTTCACTCCTTTTACAACATTGTTTTTCTTTTCCTAACCAGAAGTCCAGTTATTTTAAGGAACAACTGGACTCTTGGACTTGATGATGTTCCTGATGTTCTGCTGCCTCTCCTCCTCTTCCTCTCTCAGGATGAAGATGATCTCCAGGATCCTGCTGCTCCTCATCCTCAGCTCATGTCTCTGTGGTCAGTCTCCATCTTGTCTTTGTGACAGAAAGCTCTCTAGATGGAGCTGAAAGACTCCCATGTTCCAGTTCTCAGTGTGTCTGCTCCTCTCTTTCCCTCTCTGTCTCCTCAGCAGCAACATTTGTAGTGAATGTGACACAGAGCAGCTATCAGGCAGAGGAGAACCACAGCATCACTCTGGAGTGGACCTTCACCACCAAGACTCAGGGATCCTGGAAGAATCTGTTCATCTACTGCAGCTTGTTGGCTCCTCATAAAGAATTGATCTTCTATCACATCCATGAAGGTGTTGAGATTCCAGATTCTCAGCATGAACAGTTTTCAGGACGAGTCCAGATTGACAAAGACGTCCTCAGAGAAGGACGAATCAGACTCCATGTGTCCAGACTGAGGACTGAAGACTCTGGTCTGTATGTGTGTTACGTGAAAACTGAAGATGGATTCAACTCTGGAAGATGTCGACTCAACGTTACTGGTGAGTCATTTGGTTAGATTTTTATTTTTTACTTTGAACTTTTTAGGTCTTTGTTGAGTATAAATAGAAACTGTTTATTAGTGAAATGCTTTAGCCTCTCTTTATTAAAGCTTATGTTTGATCACATCTCTAAGCACTAGAGGTCAGCAAGTTGACCTCACCATAGAGTGGTGATTCTAGATCAAATTCACCTGGGAATCACCATCTTGTACGTGCTGCTCACACCTTTTCCCTGCTCTTGGCTACAGCTCCTCCTCCACAGTGAAGCGCTGTGAGTGCATAAATTTTAGAAATGTAAATGAAGGACGACTACCACAGCTTCTCAGGGCCATGATCTCCACGGTCCGAGTCTCCTGACTCTCACAGGGTTTGGTACTCGCAGCAACGGTACATTTTAGTTTATGGGGCTTTATGCATCTGAACTTTTTGTGCGCCGCACTTTTCTAAATTTCTCCGTTTTAGTGTGAAAACTGTGCACTCCTTTATACATGAGGCCCCAGATCTGTTGTTCCAGTCCAGGTCAGAGTCCAGTGTCTCTCCTTGGTCTCTCCTGCTGCTGTGGAAGTGGACCGGTTCACTTTGACCTCTGACCTTTCTGCTCTGTTTTCTCTGTCCTGCAGTTCATAAAAACATCTCAGCTGTTCCTGCACAGAGCGTCTCTCTGCCATGCCGACTCCCCAACATCAAACCTGCTGTGGTTGTGCAGTGGACCCGACCGGACCTGGAACCAGAAGATGTCCTCCTGTTCAGAGATGAGCAGCCTGACCCAGAGAACCAGCATCCATCTTTTAGGAAGCGGGTGGAGCTGCAGGACAGACGGATGAAGGACGGAGACGTGTCTTTGCTTCTGAGCAACGTGAGGACCAGCGACTCGGGAAAATACGAGTGTCGAGTTTTCCAGAGAGAAGCAACCGGCAGGAAGAGACGAGCTTTGACCTTTGACCCCATCTGGATCGTCTTCCTGGATGTGGCGCCTCCTACAGGTCAGTTTTCATGGTTTCTATATTCCAGTGAAAGAAGGAAGCTGCATAAAGTGTTTTAATGTTCAGATCAGTGAATCTTCTTAAAGGTGAAAATGTCTTTAGAGTCTCTGTGGGGGCTGTGGCTAATCTAAGGGGGAATATCCCTTTAAGGCCAGATGTGGTTCTGGTTCTGCAGTGAACCTGTCAGACCAGATGTTTGTTTTCTAAAGCTGCTGCAGAAAGCAGCTGGTCTGAGAGCAGCAGATGAAGAGAAATGGATTCTGACCTTCAGCTCTGATTCTGTTTTACAGAAAACGAGGAGGAAAGAAACAAAGATGGAAGCAGAAACAAACGTGTTGGACTGATTGTTGGAGCCGTTCTGATTATTGGTTTGATTATTCATCATTATGTTATTAAAACAAAAGAAGAGGAAGCAGAAGATGAACAGATCACTGAACTCACAGTGAGGGTTAAGGACGGTTCTAGTTCAGAGATCCCAACCTTGATCCTCAGAGCTCAACATCCTCCATGATTTGAATGTGACTTTGCTCTAACAACTTGATTGCAATGATTGTATCAGCTCCTCTGCAGGCCATCAGGTTCTGCTGAGGAGTTTTAATCATTGAATCATTTATGTGGCTACAGGGAAAGTCCTAAAGCCTGCAGGACTTTGGGCTCTGAGGACCAGGGTTGGGATCACTGCTCCAGTTGACCCAAGATTGGTTTCTTCAGCTGTTACAGTCGATATCTTGATGCAGTGAAAGTGAAATTGTGAACAAATCAGTTTAAAGAAGCAGGAACACATTTATTAAACATGTATGCACAAAAAACAGTTTTGCAGCTTAAGAATCAATAATTTTATCTCCTGACTTTGTTCAAAACTGAGTGAGAAGAAATTTAAACTGTTATTATTCTTCAATATAAAACATGTATATATGATCTAAGAATAATATATTCCATATTATTTTAGTTTCTTTATTTCCTCCATAACTATTTCAAGATAGTTATATCTTCATATAACTTTGATTATATTGTCATATAAATATATTTATGCTTGTATATTGTTTCCTTTCTTTAGCCTTGATGTTTCACAAAGTCACTTCACATGTTAATGTTCACATGCATTTCAATGTTATTCCATCCATCCATCCATCCATCCATCCATCTTCTTCTGCTTATCCGAGGTCGGGTCGCGGGGGTAGCAACTTCAGAAGGGAGGCCCAGACTTCCCTCTCCCCAGCCACTTCTTCTAGCTCTTCCGGGTGAATCCCGAGGCGTTCCCAGGCCAGCCGAGAGACATAGTCTCTCCAGCGTGTCCTGGGTCTTCCCCGGGGCCTCCTCCCGGTGGGACGTGCCCGGAACGCCTCACCAGGGAGGCGTCCAGGAGGCATCCTGACCAGATGCCCGAGCCTCAACTGGCTCCTCTCGATGTGAAGGAGCAGCGGCTCTACTCTGAGTCCCTCCCGGATGACTGAGCTTCTCACCCTATCTCTAAGGGAGAGCCCAGCCACCCTACGGAGAAAACCCATTTCGGCCGCTTGTACCCGCAATCTCGTTCTTTCGGTCATGACCCAAAGCTCATGACCATAGATGAGGGTGGGAACGTAGATCGACCGGTAAATCGAGAGCTTCGCTTTTTGGCTCAGCTCTTTCTTCACCACGACGGACCGGTACAGCGCCCGCTTGACAGCAGACGCTGCGCCAATCCGCCTGTCGATCTCCCGCTCCCTTCTTCCCTCATTCGTGAACAAGATCCCGAGATACTTGAACTCCTCCACCTGGGGCAGGACACCCCCCCGACCCGGAGAAGGCACTCTACCCTTTTCCGGCTCAAGACCATGGCCTCGGATTTGGAGGCACTGATCCCCATCCCGGCCGCTTCACACTCGGCTGCGAACCGCTCCAGCGAGAGCTGCAGATCACGATCTGATGAGGCCAGTAGGACCACATCATCCGCAAAAAGCAGAGATGAGATCCTAAGGCCACCAAATCGGATCCCCTCAACACCTTGGCTGCGCCTAGAAATTCTGTCCATGAAAGTAATGAACAGAATCGGTGACAAAGGGCAGCCCTGGCGGAGTCCAACTCTCACCGGAAATGAGCCCGACTTACTGCCGGCAATGCGGACCAGACTCTGACACCGGTCATACAGGGACCTGACAGCCCGTATCAAAGGGACCGGTACCCCATACTCCCGGAGAACCCCCCACAGGGCTCCCCGAGGGACACGGTCGAACGCCTTCTCCAAGTCCACAAAACACATGTAGACTGGTTGGGCGAACTCCCATGCACCCTCCAGGACCCTGCCGAGGGTGTAGAGCTGGTCCAGTGTTCCACGACCAGGACGAAAACCACACTGCTCTTCCTGGATCCGAGGTTCGACTATCCGACGGACCCTCCTCTCCAGGACCCCTGAATAGACCTTGCCAGGGAGGCTTAAGAGTGTGACCCCTCTATAATTGGAGCACACCCTCCGGTCCCCCTTTTTGAACAGGGGGACCACCACCCCGGTCTGCCAGTCCAGGGGAACTGCCCCCGATGTCCATGCAATATTGCAGAGTCGCATCAACCAACACAACCTTACAACAACATAAGAATATTATTCTTATTTTTATTCATATCTGCATTGTGCCCTCCTTCTCTTTCTGCTAATTATTATTGAATATTTTTGCATAGTAATTATGTGTGAATGTTATCTTTTGGGTTTATTTTCAATAGGAATTGTTGGATAAATTGTATTTTTAGTAATGATCAAATATTCGTTGTATCATGTAGCCTTGTAGTTACATTTAGATAATGTTTAATTATATGCTTTTTCTCTTTTTCTTCTATTTTAAGTAATGTTTCTGTGTGTTAAATAACTTTGATTCCTTCCTGTGACTTCCTTGAGATGCCATCAGCAAAGCCTGGGAGATAGCGGAGACAACTCTTCTAGCAGAGTTTATTGCCCAGCAATAAACTCTGCTCTCCTGTGTGATATACAACTTGTTTTACTCAACGCCGGCCGTGTCTGGTACTCGACTGGAGCAAGAAGGATTTAGATTGTAGATAACATGTGTCTAAATAGTAAAAGTCATTAGCGCTGCAACTATGTGATAAATTGTTCTTGCCCCTCCCTTTGAGAAGTTGCAAGCGCCCAATGTACGAGGGTTTCTGAGAGTAATAAAAAGAGAGGAGCGGACAGATGTGTTTCAGAGCGTTTAGAGATTTGTAACTGAAAGCACATCTCTGTCTGCTCTCCTCGCAAGTACAAAAGAATCTAACTCTCTTGTCTTTCCTGTGTTTGTTTAAATTGTCTCTAATAGGTATTTAGACCTGACAGGAATTTAATGTATATGATTTTGTATAAAGTGTGTTTTTAATCTTACTGTATTAAATATCCTTATTGTTTTTTTCTAAAGTGTGATTATCAGCTGAAGAGTATTTTTATATCTTTTATTCCCAGATCTATGCAAAGTAGAATAGTTAAAGTAAAGACATTGAGGAATATAGAATATGCAGGAATTTCAGATCTAAAATATAAATTTATTCTTCCAAGAACTGCAGTAAATATGATCAGATTTAATCTGACAGTTTATATGAGGTTTCCAGCAGATTTTATTTCATTCACTCTTTCAAAATGTTTATATTTAATTATGAGTTCTACATTAAATTGTACATTATTCCTTCCAAACAGTATAAACTTTGTTTTATTCAGGTATATTTAGAAATTATTTCTGTTAAAACTCAGGTCTAGTTTGTGTCTTCAGTCCTAATTGGATTGTTGAATTACTGATCACAAAAACATTTAAACTTCAATCATTTAATTTATGTATGTTGATATTTTGTTACTGAGCTAATAAAATATTCAACTTTTCTTGTTTCTTTGTTTTCAGTGTTTTTCAAACTTTTCTCAGTTAAATTTTTATCTTTATAGTTAAATAAATAAACAGGAAGTAGAAACATAGAATCTGATGAAAGTTTTCAATTAATGCATAAAAATAAATTAAATCAACAAATGTTACTAAATTATTTCATGTTGTTTCCTGATTTTGTTTCATGTAAACTGAAGTGAAGATCACAGAGTGAAGCATCAGGATGAAGCTGCTGATCGACTGATCAGATCAATATTCAATAATCACGTCTTAAAGCTGTTAGAAATAAACACATTTCATTAAAGAAACATTTCTAAATCTGTGTTTTCACATCAGAACTGAATAAAGACAGAAAGGAGGAGAAATACTAACTTTCACTGCTGAGCAGCTTTTAGTCAGAGCTTAGAGCGCCACCATGTGGACAAAACCACACATTGCAGCTGATCTCTGCTGAGGTAACATCATTTACTTCCTGGTTGGATCTTTATAGATTTGACTGATTTTGGTGAATATTATTATTCTGCATCCTCGTCTTCTCAACTTTATTGATTTATTTTGTGTAAACAGATTTACTTACAATAAGATGAAACAAGCAGCAGGAAAATAATCATTTTAACCAACTTGTTAAACCAACTGTTGGTTTAACCAACTGACTGAAGCAGCTTGAAGTGAAGAAACACAATGTCTGGTTCATCTGTGGACATTTTGTAGAAAAAGTGCATTAATGAGTGAATGTTTAAGGTGATCAGGCTGATCAGATGGCAGATATTATGGCTGCATGAATAATTAGTATTTATATGAACATGCTGGTCCCTAGTGGGGTTTTGAGGGCTGCTGCTGCCTGTCTCCACTAGGTGTGAGGTGGTGTCACCCTAGACAGGATATAATGAAATAATGGATATAATGATGACTTTGGAAACGTCCTTTTTTTACCCTGAAAGTTTTCTTCTAGTATATGAACTGAAACATGAGAGAAATTTACAGAAAGAGAAAATGTTTCATTCAATATGAGAGCAAAGCTGCTGGTTTGATGCTCAGACTGTCTCTCACATCAGTGATCAATAAAGTTTAATGAGAGAATCTGGAGAATTAAAGTCATTGGATTGAACCACTAACACAGATTATATAGAATAATGAAACCATTCAGGTCAAAATTGGATCCTAATGAATATTTGTTTGTTTTAACAGCCAGAAATGATAATTTGTTTGTTTTTGTTCATTTTTATGAAGCCAGTTGTGTATCAAGCCAGCAGGTCGTCATCATGTTGAAAACTCAGTTTAAAGATTTAAAGATGAGATTCTTTGATTTAGAAACATTCATCGTCTCAAGTTAATTCAGCATTTTTATCTGTTCTGCTGCTTTGAACTGAAACTGAACATCATGGCAGCTGAGTCGTCGTTTCAGTGACTTGAAACAACATCATCTATAATTATTGTCTCAATATTACAGATAATAACATGCAAAGAAACTGTAACATCTGCAGTTCTGTCTTTATGAACAACTCATCTCCAAAAATATTTTCATGTTCATCAGATTTTCCTCATTCATGGTGAGACAAAGTCAAACAGCTCATCAGTGGTTTCTCTCTAGTTACAGAAGGAAATCATTCTTTAATTCAGTCTCTCTTCAGACTAAACAGTTTGACTTTAGTAGAAGCATTTTGTTCTGCAGGTGTTTGTTTAGAAACTTCTTGTTACCTTGAGTTACTCAGTTTACAGAAAATCAAACTACCTGTGAAGAATATAATGGTAACAGCTCAGCTCTGTTCTGGTTGACCATGTCAGTCCGTGTCAAACTCTTTTCTGTTTTCAGAAAACAAGGCAGCTCTGTGATGAGGGACAAATCCTCTAATAGAGGCAGAAAAAATGTTTCTTTCTGTTTTATCACAAACATTCTGACAGAATGTTTGTTTCTGACTTCAGGTCCAGGTTATGCATAACAGGAGGATGTTTACAGCAGCTTTATTTTATCTTTACAATATCATAAGAATCTACAGAACTGTGAAATGTGCAAAGACCTGATGCTGCAGTGACTGGTTAAAAATCACAGAATAAAAAATCAGCAGCAGATCTGTAATTTGAATACAGTTTAGAATTAGAGAAAATTCTGAATGTCATAAAAGTGAAGAAAAGAGGATGTAATAAACCTCTACAGTATTTCTGCAGACTGATGTAAAACCAAGACAAAAGCACCGCAGCACATATTCAGTCATATTATTCTCATAGGTTATAATCCACATCTTATTTATGATTGTTTTGTCATGAGGAGGTTAGTAACTAAAGGTCATTACAAGGTCAGAGTTTTGCATCCATCATATAGTAACGTGTTTCCATTCCACACAGGCTGATCTCCTCCATGTCACGATGCATTGATGCAGTAATTTATACTAGAGCTACATGTTTAAAACAAACATCAAGTGTTAAAAAATGTTAATTTTATGTTTTAATAATTTTTAGTTGAAAGGTTCAAGTCTTTGTTTAATTTAACTTGAGCAGAAAAACCAGTTTGTAACCTGAAAGTTAAACCTTCATGTTGCTAAAATAAACACCTCCTTCCTGTTTCCAGTCATGAGTGAATCTGATGCAACAATGTTTGTGTTCAGATTAGAGCAAAAACATTGCAGATAATAACTTCATCTGCTGGAGTTTCCTCACTCACAACGAAGCCTCAGTCACTGTCTGATCGTCTCTCCTGCTGAAAATATTAATAATCACAGTGAGGAGAATCGGCTCAATACTCCACTACAAAGTAAGAATCTGAAACTAATATATCAGTTTTACAGTCTGTGTCTTTATATTTTTAATTTTAAATTGTCATACACTCTTATTGTTTACAAGCAGTGACTGATTCAATATCACTTTATTTTTTACTTTAAAATAGATTTAAAGTTAATAAAGTTGCTGCTATTTCTGTTTAGTAGAAAACAAACCTGGTTATTTTCAGATGCTTCTTTTTATATTTTTATGAATTGAATTTTTAACAAACAAAATTGTTTGACACAAATACTGAAAGAAGTTTTTACATCTAAACTGAAATTACTTCTGTATGTTTTAAAAATAAAATTAGGATGGAAATGTGTAAATAAAAGCTGATCTTACAAAGAATATAAGCTTTTATTTTTCTTTAAGCGCTCTACGAAAATGTTCTTTGTTTACACAGGCATTCAGTTTTTTAAGTTTAATGTCTCTGAGAGAAGATCATTTTTATGTTGACTGAAGCATTTTTTAAAACAAAAGTTAAACTGAATCAGGTTTAAAGTTCAGAAATGTTCTGGTGTCATTTCAGGTCATTTCCTGAGAGAGATGAATCCAGAGAAACAGCTTCAGTCAGTCACACATCTTTTTCTGCTTTGGTTCACGTTTTATCGAGCTCTTGGATCCTGGCTGTGGCTGACAAACAGAAATCAAAAGGTTTGATGGTTCCTGAAAAACCTGCAGGTGAAGAATTAAAAACATCTGACAACAACATTTCACTGTCATCTTCCAACTCAGAGTTAAAAGTTTTTATTCAAGTCTATAAGAACAAATGTTCTGGGTTTGTTCCTGCTTTACTGAGCTGCTGAGAGAAACTTCTCTGGTTTAAACATTAATTTTGTTTTGAAAACTGTTTCACTCCTTCACCAAACAATCAGATCAACCACAGCAGCTTGTTAATCCCAGCAGGAGGCTGACTGACAAGGACGAGGGTCTAGTCAAAGTAAATAACAATAAATCTACCAACAGCATAACCTTGGATCAAAACAAGAAACAACAGAAACAAGCTAACAGAAAGTCACTTTGCTGACTTCCTGTTGTTGCATCAACACTTATAATGAAAAGCAAAGACAAACCTTAGAGACATGATCAGTGTGAACTCTTGTGAACTGCAGATCTGGATCAGGAACACGGTTGGATTTTATGTTGTGATGGATTTTATTAGTAAGTTTATCATATTTGTTTCTAGTTTTTATTTTTTGACTTTAATACTTTGTGTAATTTGACAGAATATTAAAGTCATTGCAGGTTAAGGAACAAAAGCAACTAATTTATGTCATAAAATGTTTATGTTTGTTTGTAGTAAATATGTGAAGTTAATCAAGATGTTTCTGAGTTTTATAGTAGCAATGTATTCCTCTATTTCTATATGTTTATTTTTATTGATCTACAATAGTACTCTGTGGTACTATGAACATGCAGTGGACAAAAAGATGTTTATTTACTATTTACTGTTATTGATAAAATCTCTTAAAGTCTCTAAAACTAGAAAGCAGAAAATTTGTTTTATTTTTCTGAGTCTCTAATTGAAGATCCTGAGATTTTTTTTTCTGAATGAAGTCAGGCTGAGTTGTTATGAATCCAGTTGTTCCTTGTATTGTTAGTGATGATGTTCCTGATGTTCTGCTGCCTCTCCTCCTCTTCCTCTCTCCAGATGAAGATGATCTCCAGGATCCTGCTGCTCCTCATCCTCAGCTCATGTCTCTGTGGTCAGTCTCCATCTTGTCTTTGTGACAGAAAGCTCTCTAGATGGAGCTGAAAGACTCCCATGTTCCAGTTCTCAGTGTGTCTGCTCCTCTCTTTCCCTCTCTGTCTCCTCAGCAGCAACATTTGTAGTGAATGTGACACAGAGCAGCTATCAGGCAGAGGAGAACCACAGCATCACTCTGGAGTGGACCTTCATCACCAGACCCGACTCCTCTCTGTCCTCCATGTTTATCCTCTGTGAACTTCTAGCTCCCCCTAGAAGATTGGTTCTGTATCAGGTCCATGAAGGTGTTGAGATTCCAGAATCTCAGCATGAACAGTTTTCAGGACGAGTCCAGAGTGACAAAGACGTCCTCAGAGAAGGACGAATCAGACTCCATGTGTCCAGACTGAGGACTGAAGACTCTGGTCTGTATCTGTGTGACGTGAAAACTGAAGATGGATTCAACTCTGGAAGATGTCGACTCAACGTTACTGGTGAGAAGAAATATTTTACTCAGATAAAATCCTGAGACCTGAGTTGTTGAATTTCTTCATCTTCTACATGAATCCTCCTGGATCTCAGTTTTCATCAAATATTAATAAATATTTCTGATTTCTCTCCCAGCAGCTGCTGATCAGATCCAAACTCAGAGACCAACTTTGACTCCAGAACCAGAGAGACGAGGAAGGAACATCCTCTTCATCACTCAGGGACTTACAGCAGCTCTAATGATTCTAATAATAATGTTGATTATTTGGTTTAGGAAGGAAAGAAAGAATCATTTTGAATCAAGTGTGGATGAGAAAAAACCCAACAAATATAACAAGTTTGTTTGCTATAGTTTAGTTTAAAACTAATTTTGCCTCCACAGAAAAATATCAGATTTGTTTCAATCTATTCTGATTTACATGTTAGATCATCATGAATGAATGTATAGTAATAATGATGACATTGAGTCATTTATTGTTATTGATTTAGAAAGGAAATACAACAAAACAACAAACCAAAGGAAAAATAATCTAATAATGTTGATCTAAAAGTATAAAAACTGTAGCGGCTAAAATCCTATTTTTATTCTACTGGTTTCTGTTCCTGAAAGGTTTTGGTTTTACGTGTCCTCAGTTAAGATTTATCATGTTGATACTTAGTTTGACTTATAATAAAGTTGTTTATTAACAGAACAATGTCCATTGTTTTACTGCTTCCATTTAGATACACATAAATTTGACATTAATCTGAACCAAACACAGCAGAAAACTGTTGCCTCTTCCCATTAACAACACCTGAGCAGAATCATGGTTGACCTTAAATAACCCCATCCCCCATCAGACACTCAGAACTCAAAATGAAATACGCCCCCTGGTGGCGATAAAAACAAGAAAGGACAAATGGTTCCTACAAAAACTAAAAACTGTTCTTTGAGTTTTTAGAGATCACCTGTGCTTCCATTACCAGCCAGCAGGGGCGCTGTGAGGATAAAAGGAGGCTCCTTCACTTCCTCTTCCTGCTCTGACATGGTGACACTTCAGTGTGAGTGTTGGTTGTTTGGTCAACAATATATTTTTATATATTTTTATTTAACCAGGTAAACCCCGTTGAGATCTAGATCTGATTTTCAAGAGGGACCTGGGCAGAAATCTGCAACACAACAACCTGGTGACACAAAAGTAAAACTAATTAATACATAATTTAATGAAGATTAGAACAAATACAAAACAATTTAAAAGCGATGCACCGGTTAACTAAGATCAGTTTTGTTTCTCCTGCATAAGATCTGAGATGGATGCTTGTTTATTTCA
This sequence comes from Xiphophorus maculatus, assembly GCF_002775205.1. NCBI lineage: Eukaryota > Metazoa > Chordata > Actinopteri > Cyprinodontiformes > Poeciliidae > Xiphophorus > Xiphophorus maculatus. The sequence continues at coordinate 24,423,805 of NC_036456.1, forward strand.
GCTCATTTGTGAATTTAGAAACTTTATGGAGTTTCCTGCTTGTTCTGGGTTGTGGTATAAATTTCACCTCCACAGTAGATAATAGCAATATAGAAGGGGAATATATTGTTTACTCTATCTAAATAGTTCAATAGTACAGAAACCCTGATGTGTTGGTACAATAGAAATCACTGGCAACCTGCTGCTGCTGCTGCTGCTGCAGCTGCAGCTGCTGCTGCTGCTGCTGCTGCTGCTGCTGCTGCTGCTGCTGCTGCTGCTGCTGCAGCTGCTGGTCCAGAAGTTTCTCTCTGGTCAGGTTGAGAGAATCAGAAGGTCTGGAATGAAACTCCTTCCTCCTTAACAGTCTGAATTCACAACATCATCAAGGATCTTTTCCTCAGCTTTTCTCTTCTCTTTGTCTCTACAAAACATTTTGAATCCTAAAACTCAGAAACTGTCATTTTGCCTGATTTCCTCCAATCAGGCAAAACCTGATTATTATATTATTATTGCCTATTGATTATTAAAAGACAACAAGTCCCATCAGGTCCCAGTTGCTGTTTGGGTGAATATTATCATCCAAAACCTCCAAAGAAATGAAAACTTTCTCTGATTAGTTGTGATGTGAAGATTGAATCCTCTGATATTTAAACCAGCTGGTTTTAGTGACAGCAGATCAACAACAACATGAAACCAAACTGAAATCCTGACAGAGGAGAGACTGAAGGAGGAAACGACAGAAACAGACGATGAACAGACAGACGGACGGATCTGTTCTCCTGTCATCTAAAGTCCAACAGTCTGATAGAATCAGGTTCTGTTCTGCTTCCTCCTGACGACCCAGAGACTCTGATCTCTACCAGAACCATATTCAGAACCAGAGTCAGTCTGACAGGAAAAGAGTTTCAGTAACATTTCTAGAACATCTGGACCTCAGAGTCTCTTTGTCCCAGAATCTGGATGGATTCATTTTGATATTTAAACTCTGATGGTTCATTTCAGTTTAAATAAATCCTCCCAGTTCCACCAGTTCAGTCTCTCTGTCTGAAACTGGGACGTCCTGAATGTGAAGAAAATAAATGTTTCACTTTCTGAAAGGATCTGGACAGTTTTCATCCTAGAAATACTGCAGACAGAACTACAGTTTCTAAGTTTTAGGATCTAAATAAAAGCCTTGATGTTGTTGTGAATTCAGACTGTTTATAATAAATGATGTGAAGATGATGATTATTTTATGATTTTCTATCAACTGAATGTATTTTCTGAGCTCTGCACTGAATATATTCAGAGAAACTCTCCAGATCTCAGTTTTTCATTGTTAAAGTGTAGAAAATGAACCAGAGGCATGCTGGGAAATTTAGTGACAAAACTGAACTGAACTGAACTGAACTGAACTGAACTGAACTGAACTTGGTCTGCAGTGATGAAGGAAATGAGATCATCATATTAAGATTCTGCTTTTGTGTAGAATTAAGGTTCTTCAGCCGCATAAACTGTAAAAGAGAAATGTTAAAAATAGACATTTTCACTTCTCCTTTGTTGAGGTTTCTGACTCAGCCGAGTCAGAGCTGAGTTTTCTTTATGCTACATAAACTTTGTTTATGTCACTTGATGACACTGGGAACAAAACTACCTGTGGTGAAAACATCAGGTGAAGTGTATCGTCTCCCAAACCTCATGATAAATGTTTCATCTTGGAGATTCACAAGCTTTTAACGTAAAACCAAAAGTTAGATAATATTGTTTCTTATTTATTTTTTTGGTCGTATTACTTTCAGCATAAAATAGAAATACCAAAGTATTAACTTTTCCTGGTTATAAAGTCAGAGAGAGAATTTCGTCACATATATGGATAATTTAACTCTGGTTGTCACTGATAATAGATCTATAGATCTATAGATTCACTAACTGTGTGAACAATCTATTTTTTATGTTAATCAACATAAAAGTGAATTATTTATTTTAATTGGAGAAATGAGAGAAAACTGTATTTTTCTGCTACAAACAGATGCAATAAATATATTTGCTCAGCAAACATGAAAACATGGAGGATCTGAATGAACTCATTCAGTTCAATGAATCAGAAAAACTGATTCCTCTGAGAATCAACAGATCAACTGATCTCTGTGAGAAAGAAATCTGTTAAATGAAACAACAACTAGAGCAAACATCTGGTTTATAGCAGCTGATCTACTGATTCTAGATCTATAAACCTCTGGAATAGATTTTATTGAACTGAAATGAATCAAACTGATTCTAATCAGAATCCAGATTCAGTTTTCAATGATCAGAGAATTTCTAAAAATTAGATAAAACTCAGGTTTAACCTTAAAATGTTAAACAAACATGTTTGGAAAGAAGAACAAGCTGGTGGTGAGTTTATGTCACAAGTTGGTTATTCATGAATCTGAGAGCAAAAACATTTAGGAACTGAAACTGTAGAGCAGCAGCGTGTTTAGGATCTTTCCTTCACATTGCAACATGGATCATACTATAACAAAACGGCTCTACAAACTCTGAGAAACAATGAAAACAATCCAACCAGATAAGTAAGTATATATTAGTTTGGTTTACATTTGTTTAGACTTCAGTTCAGTCACTAGTTACTAGTTATCAATAGTTATATTGATATTTTTGTAAATTGGCCTGTTAACTAAGACAATAACATAAGTAATAAATGTTAATGTATCTGAGAACAGATCAATAAATCAGTGGAATCAAAGTGATTTTAATCTACAACAAATTATTTTCATTCCTGTTTCATTCTTGAATTGTAAAATATTCAAGTGCTGGACCAATTAATAAAAAATAAATTAATATTTAGTCTAATCTCATTGATTTAATCCAGAGATCTCTGAATTTTGAAGATGTTTGGACTTAAAATATCAACAGATCAGATAAATATGTTTTATTTGATCAAATGTGAGTTTTTAATCTGTTTGAGGTTCTTCTGTTTAAAGAAAGTTTCAGAAAAACAAATCTATGTCTGGTTGTTGAAAACTAAAGATCTAAACAACTTTTCTTTCTAAATTAAACTAAAGTCAAACTTGGTAAACTTGGTGTTTGTCTTTATTTAGATTAAATTCATTTTCTTTCTTAATCCAGGTGATTATTCTATTGTTGTGTTAGATAAAAAAACTAATCTTAGTCCTTCAACCGTTTAATGTGAAAGTCGTGTCATTCTGTCAGAATAAAAGCCTTAAACCTGTTTTTCCTCCACAGGATTCAAATTTCAGTCACAACTTAAAGGTAAATCAGCTGATTTTCTGTCTCCTTTAGTTTTAAAAGTATAAACACTAAGAGTCCACACAAATATGATCAACACTTTATCTCAGTAAAGTTTGAATAATGAATTTAAGCTGCTCGTCATAAATGGTCAGAAATGCAGGTTAAATGTAAATACTGGTGAGGAGCTGTAGTTCTTCTAGTTCTCCAGCAGGTGGAGCTATTTCTCTGCTTCACTTTGTTTTTCTTTTTCCCATCAGCAGGAAATGATGGTGACAAACATCTGATATCCTGACTGAACTAATTCAGTAAATTAGAGATTAAACAGACGAGATACCAGAACAGTTTGATGCAGATTATTTATCATGTGAAACTCAGTGAAAGTTTATTGATTTAACATGTGGGATTATTTTAGATTGGAAGAAGGAAATCCATAATTCACTGTTATGAGTCCAGATGTTCCTTGTATTGTTAGTGATGATGTTCCTGATGTTCTGCTGCCTCTCCTCCTCTTCCTCTCTCAGGATGAAGATGATCTCCAGGATCCTGCTGCTCCTCATCCTCAGCTCATGTCTCTGTGGTCAGTCTCCATCTTGTCTTTGTGACAGAAAGCTCTCTAGATGGAGCTGAAAGACTCCCATGTTCCAGTTCTCAGTGTGTCTGCTCCTCTCTTTCCCTCTCTGTCTCCTCAGCAGCAACATTTGTAGTGAATGTGACACAGAGCAGCTATCAGGCAGAGGAGAACCACAGCATCACTCTGGAGTGGACCTTCACCACCAAGACTCAGGGAACCTGGAGACGACTCTTTGTCCTCTGCAGCCTAGTGGCTCCTCATAAAGAACTGGTTCTCTATCAGGTCCATGAAGGTGTTGAGTTTCCAGATTCTCAGGATGAACAGTTTTCAGGACGAGTCCAGAGTGACAAAGACGTCCTCAGAGAAGGACGAATCAGACTCCATGTGTCCAGACTGAGGACTGAAGACTCTGGTCTGTATCTGTGTGAAGTGAAAACTGAAGATGGATTCAACTCTGGAAGATGTCGACTCAACGTTACTGGTGAGAAGAAATCATGTAAATAATTTTTTTCCACTCAGTTCAAATTCTAATCCTGTCTTGATGAACCAACATCTTCATCTTCTGCATGAATCCTCCTGGATCTCAGTTTTCATCAAATATTAATAAATATTTCTGATTTCTCTCCCAGCAGCTGCTGATCAGATCCAAACTCAGAGACCAACTTTGACTCCAGAACTGGAGAGACGAGGAAGGAACATCGTCTTCATCAGTCTAGGATCAATAGCTCTGATGGCTCTATTAATATTGATTATTTGTTTTAGGAAGAGGAGAAAGACAATGAAAACTAATCACTTGACAAGAGTAGATTTAAAAAAACAACAACAAATAGATAACAATGTTGTTCACTTTACAATTGTTTAAAATTAATTTTGCCCTCACAAAAATATCAGATTTGTTTCAATCTATTCTAATGCTTAACATGTTAGATTATCATGACTTAATTTATTCGCTTAATTAATAGTGGAGAAATATTTTTATCTCCATGGCAACCATTGAGCTGTGAAAAATGCTTACTCACACTAAGTGCCTCCTATTTTTCCAAAGATTCTCCTCAGAGCTGCAGTTTTCAAGCTTCCAGCACACAGAGCATCCCTCCACTCCCCATCTCAGCTCCTTCAGACTAGCCAGCAGCAATTAGCAAACACCTGTTGGAACTGCACATCTGTTGAACTCATTATATGAGCTACTTTTCAGTGCAACACTCCTAAGACCTGCTTTAAATGGCATAATGAAGGCGCATTGTTGTGATGACATGCTGAAGGCAGAGTGTCAGAAGGAGTAGGGACTTTTAAAGAGACAGAGGCCCAATTTCAAGGTTTTAAAATGCAAAGTCAAATTTATTTTACGTCATGTCAGCGTTTTTATAACTGAAGACAACATAGTTACTTGATTGTGCTATAAAATGTCACTATGTGCCTGGAGAATATATGATAATGTATATTCTCCATATTGCAATAATGATGACATTGAGTCATTTATTATATTGTTTCAGTTCCTGTTTTAAATAATTTATAAAATTATTTAAACCAGAACCATTGATCAGTTATTGTGTCAAAATGCCGAATCAGCTGATTGTTACTGAAACCAAAGATATTTATCTGATGCACAACTTATGTTTACAGTCATATCTTTAAATACTCTTTTGTTGAATTATGTAGATATAAAAATGTCCAATTTATTATTTTCACAGGTATATTTAAACAAATATTTTTATTAATATGTCGTGAAACAGAACACATTAAGACGTTTTAAGAGGTTTTATAAAAATCAATATTTCCCTAATTTCAGGTGAAATCAAATAATTAATTTTAAAGTGACAATTTCTATACATTTCATCAATTTCAGAGATGAACATAAAACATTATGACATAAAATTCTTTTGCTTTTCTTTAACATACATTTTACCTTCACTGCTAGTTTGTTGTTTCTTTGTTGAAAAGTTATAAACGTAAATGTTTCATTATAGAATTGTTATTACTTTCAAAGTTTTCTCTTTAAACTTAATGTTTCAACTCAAATCTTCTGATGAGTTTATATTTTTGATAAGCTGCGTTTCTGGTGTGTAGCTGTGAATGGTTGTGGTTTCACACCACATAATGTGTGTGAATGTGTTACAATAAGCTGCTAAACTGAATTTGTCTTTTGGAATAAATAAAATATTGTGAAGTTCAGAATCTGAAGCTCTTAATAAAACATTTATTTTTCTTCCATCTTGCTTCAACTTGTCAGAATCTCTCACTGTTTCCTGGTTTCCACTTTAAACAAGGATTCACATTTTACCTGCATTTGGTTCCGTCTGGTTTTCACCTTATAGACATTAATGTCAGATTGTTTCAAGTTCACCTGTGTTCATATTAAAACTTCCATCAAGTTTAATGTTGTCAGCATGTTTTATACTGACAACATGAAATATAAGTTTTGTTTTGACACTACGCCCTCTATTGGTGAAAAGTCACCACAACAACAGCATCATACATTGTTTTAAATAATAGAGACAGATTAGAAAATATTTGTTTTGGTGGAAAAAGAAAAAATTAATTTTTAATACAAAAACAGGAAAATCTGGATTTTTGTGTGTTTGCACCCATTTTGATGCTGGGTTTTAATATTTAATTTTAAAATATATAAATTCAATTATGTAAATATTAAATTTGTGAATTTTGAAAAACAGATACTTCATTTCTTCTGAATTATTCTGACTTGTTTGAAAGTTTAAGAACAAAAACAATTTTAACAGGTGACAGATCTCTGTCAGAGACATCAGAGAAGCTGAAGAGAATCCAGCAGAGCTCTGATTTTATTTTTATTCAGGTTTTGTAGCCATTGTCTAATATGTCTAACAATTCTCCTCACTATTGAACCACTGTTTAATGCCTTAATGCAGTTTATGAATTTTGTTTATCTGAATCAATACCGTTTCAATCAATCAAGTTGATTTGTTTAAAAGGATCTAAGTTTTGTTTTCTGTTCCGTCTCAGCTTGTCTGAGATATTGAGTGTATTTAACACTAGTTTTTCTATTTTTATTTTTTTTTTCAGATGTTGATACATAGGTTGCCCAGGCTTCCGGTGGGGACCCTGTTTTGAAGAGGGGGGGGTGTTACGGCCCAAGGCTATTCCTTTGGGGTTTAGCATCCCTGCTCCAGATCTTGTGATTGGTGCTGATTGGAAGTGGAGGCAGCTGGCCAGTGTCTCCATGAATGACATCAGATCAGCTTAAAATGCACCACCTTTTTCTCACCAGGACAGCCCTTTTCTTTTTGTCTGTCAACCTCTCCTCTTTTTTCCCCTTTCCTCTCCAACCAGTTATGACTTTTGTTAAATAAATCCTATTTTAAGTTATCCCACGCGTTGCTTCCCTTTCATTTGTTATGGTACCAGAGCCAGACCATAACAATGACTAAATGTGGTGTAAATCACTTTGGGGTCCTCTGGACATCATAAAGCACTGTACAAGTACAGGCCATTTACTGTCTTATCGCTGTGTGAAATGCTTTTATTTATGAATTTCAGATAGAACAAGATTTAAGATTCCTGTTTGGCGAAGACACTGCCAACAGATTTTTGGAGAAGTGGCCCACCAGTCTCAAATCCAAGGTTATAAAGGAAAGCCATGGCCTGGTACCTACCACTGAGCTCTTGGATTTATTGCGGAATGCCGAGTTGGCTGCTGAGGCTGAGAATGGTATGTTGGTCCTCTAGATAATTGTGACAAATTCACATGTTAGTGGGATGATGGTAACCTGTAGCTGTTGGTCTGTAGGTTGGGATAGTGACATGTCTGCTATTTTGCTTCTGCTGCATCTGCTACCACCATCTGCACAAGGACGAAGAGGCCGGGTAAGATGTCTACATCTCAAGCAGTGGATCACCTCATCAGATTTCTTAAGGTACTGCTAAACAGTTGTTTAAAGATTAAACAAAGCATAATTCAGTCTCTTCATTTTTACAATTCAAAATTTTATTCTGTCTGATCTTCATTCAGAAATTTGTCACTAAATACTTTTGTCATGTGTTTATTTATTTTTTTAATGTAGGTTGGAACCAGTGTACAGAGGCATCTTGACAAAATCATGCAACATTCCCAGCCCTACCTCCTTGCCCAGGGATCCATCCAAAGCAGTATTCACACATTCTTAATTGTGATTGACAACTGTGCTATTCCATGTAAGGCAACATGTTCAGTTGGAGCTCTTGATGAGCTCTTCAAGGCCCATTATGTGTTTGGTACGTCATACAGTGCTCCCTTGACCAACTTCTTCACTTTTCTCCAAACAGTTGTTGTGTTATGTTTTTTCACACAACTGAAAACTTCTCAGTTGATGTGATGCAGGACATTTTTGAAGGTTTTGGCCAGTACAAGTTTTTTAAAGAACACATTACATTGGAGGAACTGAATTTGAGAATATTAACTTTTGACTATGGATTCATGGAAAGGAACAGCAGGCCAGTGGCTGTGAATTTATGTGGAGAATCGAATGATCTGGGACTAAATGCAGTTCAATCAGGGTGCTTGCTGAAGAATGTTCCTCTCATGTTTGGAGATCTGGTAACATCTGATAATCCACACTGGGGCCTCCTCCTTTTACTACTACAAATTGTAAATATTGTTCTTTCTCCAATGTCTGTGTGTATATTTAAAACATTTGATTGTGGATCATCACAAACTGTTTAAAAAGTTGTATCCACAGAAAAAACTTTTACCAAAGCACCATTTTCTCATCCATTATCCTAGGTGCATTCGGAAAATTGGCCCTGTACTTCATAGTTGGTGCATGCGCTATGAAGGTAAACACAATTTTTTTAAGAAACAGTTAAAGTCATTTAAAAACATTACCAAAACACTCGCTAAAAAACATCCAAATTATATGGCACATGTTTGGGAAGCTTCATCAACTTTTAATCGATTGGACATTGGACCAGGGAAAATGGTATCTTTAAACATGGTGAAAGGAGGTTCTGACATTTCTGAGGCAGTGCAAGTGTCTCTTGCGGTTCAAGTTATGAAAGTGAACTGGGCAAAACACAGTGAATTTATTTACCCTCCTCTTCTGGTTATTTGTGCTAAAGTTGAATCTGAAATGCCAGATCAAGTCTGTGTTCATAGTTAAAGACAAATTGTTGCTGCTTACATTGCCTTTATGTACAGTAACATTTCATGAACATTTTCATGCTTATGAAGTTACTAAAATGCTGCAAGGTTTTGTTGTGTTTGATGTCAACCATCTATGTTATCTGAAGCCCTTTGACATACAAATGTCATATGAAGCAAATGACACTGCTCTTTTTGTTGTCCCGTATTGCTGTCTTTGGTGAACATTGTTTTGAAGATGGTTAAACTGACACTGTTACAGTAATTATGTCACTGGATCATAAAGTTGAATAAATGTTGTCACTGTGAACTTAAAACTTTGATTATTGTGATTGGTAGATTTTTATGAATGTATATGTGTAAAAAAAAAACTGGAGAAAGGAAAAAAACAACACAATAAAGTACTTTTTAAGTAAATTTAGTGTAAAAAAACAATATTACTCTGAAGAGTGTAAACAAACAATAGTGTTAAATAATTTGACTCACTGACTTGTTGATTTTGACACTGAAATGAATAAAATTAACTCTGAAAATTTGACACTTGCTATAGAGTACATTTTACACTATTTTCGAGTGGGACCAAAAATTATCTGAAACTGTTAAATTCAACTCTATAGGTGTTAAAATGACACTTCATTTATAATTGTGATTCCTCTATGTTTTTACTATCCATTCTACTGTGTTTATTTCTGGGAATAAAAGCTATAAAAATACTCTGCAGCTGATAATCACACTTTAGAAAAAAGCAATAAGGATAATTAAGACAGTAAGATTCAAAATACACTTTTTACAAAATTATGTACATTAACATTTCCATTGTAAATAAACCCAAAAGATAACATTCACACATAATTACTATGTAAAAATATTCAAGAATAATTAACAGAGAGAGAAGGGTGTGATTTAAGGGTAGATATGAATAAAAATAAGAACATTGAAATGCTTGTGAACTTCAACCTGTGAAGTGACTTTGTGAAACAGTAAGGCTAAAGAAAGGAAACAATATACAAGCATAAACATACATAACAATCAATTTTCCTGTAGCCACATAAATGATTCAATGATTAAAACTCCTCAGCAGAACCTGATGGCCTGCAGAGGAGCTGATGCAATCATTGCAATCAAGTTGTTAGAGCAAAGTCACATTCAAGTCATGGAGGTTGTTGAGCTCTGAGGATCAAGGTTGGGATCTCTGAACTAGAACCGTCCTTAACACTCACTGTGAGTTCGGTGATCTGTTCATCTTCTGCTTTGTTAAATAGAGACACCAACCAATAATCAGTGCAGCGATCAGAACGGCTACAATAATCAGAAATGCTACAACAATCAGTCCAACATGTTTGTTTCTGCTTCCATCTTCTTTTCTTTCCTCCTCGTTTTCTGTAAAACAGAATCAGAGCTGAAGGTCAGAATCCATTTCTCTTCATCTGCTGCTCTCAGACCAGCTGCTTTCTGCAGCAGCTTTAGAAAAACATCTGGTCTGACAGGTTCACTGCAGAACCAGAACCACATCTGGCCTTAAAGGGATATTCCCCCTTAGATTAGCCACAGCCCCCACAGAGACTCTAAAGACATTTTCACCTTTAAGAAGATTCACTGATCTGAACATTAAAACACTTTATGCAGCTTCCTTCTTTCACTGGAATATAGAAACTATGAAAACTCACCTGGAGGAGGCGCTACATCCAGGAAGACGATCCAGATGGGGTCAGAGATCAAAGCGCGTCTCTTCCTGCCAGTTGCTTCTCTCTGGAAAACTCGACACTCGTATTTTCCCGAGTCGCTGGTCGTCACGTTGCTCAGAAGCAAAGACACGTCTCCGTCCTTCATCCGTCTGTCCTGCAGCTCCACCCGGTTCCTAAAAGATGGATGCTGGTTCTCTGGGTCAGGCTGCTCATCTCTGAACAGGAGGACATAATCTGGTTCCAGGTCCGGTCGGGTCCACTTCACAACCACAGCAGGTTTGTTGTTGGGGAGTCGGCATGGCAGAGAGACGTTCTGTCCAGGAACAGCTGAGATGTTTTTATGAACTACAGGACAGAGAAAACAGAGCAGAAAGGTCAGAGGTCAAAGTGAACCGGTCCACTTCCACAGCAGCAGCAGAGACCAAGGGGAGACACTGGACTCTGACCTGGACTGGAACAACAGATCTGGACCTTAAAACAAGAACTGTTGTTAGAATCAGAAATAATCTGCTTCAAATTATCTAACAAGGATTCTTGTTATTTGTTGATGAATGTATTTTATTCAATTATTCAAACTTTTCTGTTGGTTTAATCCTTTTATGATTTAATATATTTTAATCATCATAATGAATGAACTCAAACACAAGGCTGACATGTAGAGTTAAAATGTTTCTGCTTGAGTTTCTACTTTCTGTCCTGCTGACAGTTTGATTTTCCTCATGATGAGAACAGAAGCATCAGGATTTACATTCAGTAACTTTTCACATAACAGGAATATTTCTGACAAAAGTCCAGTCCTTTACATCAGTGATCCCCAAACCCCGGTCCGTGGACCAATTGGTACCGGGCCGCACAAGAAATAAATATTTGCGTTTTATGTATTATTTGAGTCTGGAGGATCTTTTATTTTGAAAATACTTTAACCGGATTCTCTCGGTTGCGTCTTGCGCGCCAACGTTGAGCCACAAGCAGCAAAATGAGTCAGAAACAGATCAGATTCTTTGGAAAGTTTCTTTATGAAGGGAAAAGGCCCAGAGAAGAGACAGGAGGATGGATTTATCCCGGCAGGTGATTCCCACAGTCCAAGCTCTGCATGATTTGGTGACCGGATGTTAATGAGGCAATGAAGCTTCAAACTGCTTCGCCACTAGAGACCAAGAACCCTGAGCATCAGCAACACTTCCGGTGTTATTGTCTCTCATCTCTCCCAGATGGACCGTCTGGCTGCAGAGAAACGAGCTCAGGGCTCCTATTAGTCGTTATTGTGAGTTAAAATTTTCACGAAAGTAAAATGTTTGTTTTTGTGGCACATCTGTATCTTATTTTGAAAGGATACGTAAACGTTACCATAGCGACCAGAGACAGAAACCGTTAGGGCAGCGGCCGAGACGAGGAGAGGAGTAGAGCTTTAGGTCTGGTTCACACGGCACGATTTTAGGATTGTTGGCCAATTTTCCAAACCTCTGTGACCACAGAGCCGATAAAAGTCCAACAGGTTCGGTCGGTTCGTGTGTCCAGCCACACGGCAGGAGCAACACACCACACTAACCGGTTCCAGAAGAAAATCCAGTAAAACCCCCAACATACCACACATGAATTTAGAATAATCAAACATGGATGACGATGTAGAAGCAGCAGTGATAGTTTGTGGCTCATTTTAAGAGATAAAAAACGAAACAAAATGAAAAGGCGTTTGATAAAAGATGGCGGGAGCAGCAGCTCTATTTGCTGCTCTATGATTTAAAATAACTATGTTTTTTCATAGTTAACATTTTTAATTGAATAAACATCCATGTTTATTAAGCACATGATAGTTTCCACATATCATCTCCGTTATCCGGTTGCGCCATGTCAGCTGTTTGGGATTCTCCTCCTTACGTCACGGCGCTTTCTGATTGGCTACCTGTCACATTCAACATTCAGCAGGTTGCCTTTTCGCTCCCAGTTAGGGAAACCAGAGTAAAAAATGTAAAATTGTGCCATAGGAACTAGGCTTTAGCTTACATACCAACATATCTAACAACCCCCCCACCCCCCCCCGCTTGCCCCTCTCCTCCCATGTTATCTTCAGTTGTCATAAAAATCTATAAATATATCAAATATGCCTTAAAAGAAATTTGACTTTGTAATGAAGCACCTTGAAATTAGGCCTCTGTCTCTTTAAAAATTCCTCCTCTTCCTGAAACTCCACCTTCAGGAAGTCATCAGAATAGCACTCCTCTATTAAACTTTAACTATTTTTACCAGTGTTGCACTGAGTAGTAGCTCCTATAATGAGATCAGCTGATGTTCCACCAGATGTTTGCTAATTGCTGCCTCTGAAGGAGCTGAGTGGGCTGCTCAGTTTGGAAGCTGCAGCTCTGAGGAGGAGCTGTGCCTCAAAGGCGGGGCTAGGTCCACCCAGGCATTTTCAACAGCTGTATGGATGCCATAGAGATTAAATGATTTCTCAGTCATGCATGAAAGAATCAAAACAACACTCCAGGTATGTTTTTGATCAGAGTATAACATTATAACATGATGTTAAGCTCAAAAAAGTTGATTTTACATAATACCGCCCCTTTAAATGTTTGTATGTCGCACCATGAACTCACCAGTAACGTTGAGTCGACATCTTCCAGAGTTGAATCCATCTTCAGTTGTCACGTCACACAGATACAGACCAGAGTCTTCAGTCCTCAGTCTGGACACATGGAGTCTGATTCGTCCTTCTCTGAGGACGTCTTTGTCAATCTGGACTCGTCCTGAAAACTGTTCATGCTGAGAATCTGGAATCTCATCACCATCTTGATGAACATATATTACCCCTGACTTTACTGATGATCTAAATTCACAGATGATGAACAGTTCCCTCCAGGTTCCCTGAGTCTTGGTGGTGAAGGTCCACTCCAGAGTGATGCTGTGGTTCTCCTCTGCCTGATAGCTGCTCTGTGTCACATTCACTACAAATGTTGCTGCTGAGGAGACAGAGAGGGAAAGAGAGGAGCAGACACACTGAGAACTGGAACATGGGAGTCTTTCAGCTCCATCTAGAGAGCTTTCTGTCACAAAGACAAGATGGAGACTGACCACAGAGACATGAGCTGAGGATGAGGAGCAGCAGGATCCTGGAGATCATCTTCATCCTGAGAGAGGAAGAGGAGGAGAGGCAGCAGAACATCAGGAACATCATCACTAACAATACAAGGAACATCTGGATTCCTGCTACAGAATTAACTTTATTTAGAAACAGATCAATACTGCCACCTTGTGGTAATAAAACTATACAGCCGTCAGACAACAGAACATGTTTTTATTCTCTGCTCCTTCTGAAACTTTTATTATGAAATATTTTATTTAGATTGTTTATATCTAAATAAAATATTTAGATTATATTCTCTGAGCCTTCTTGTAATTTTGATGATTATTATTTACAGACAATTAGAAAACTGCATAAGACCAATAAAAACATAAATATCCTAAACAGAGATATCAGGTTTCTGAAAAGACTTTTAATTTCTATCCAGTCAGTTTCACTTTGGACTTTAATCAACTTGGTTTCTGGTTCTCTTCATTCTTCCTCCAAACTCTGGAACCTTCATTTCTGAATGAAATACAAACTTTACTTTCATCTGAAAACAGGACTTTGACCCACTGAGCAACGGTCCAGTTCTTCTCTTCAGGTAAGATGTTTGTATCTAGGATTGTCTCTGGTGAATCCTGTGTGAAGGAGTGAACTGAGTCTGCTCTGAATCCAGCATCAGTTCACTCCTTCATCCTTGTGAAACGCATCGAAATGTGAGAGAGGTTTTTAGACAATCCTCTCCAGGCTGCAGTTTTCCCTGCTGAACATTTTCCACATGTCGTGGTGTGGAGAACAGGATGGAGACACATCCTGTCTGAGTTTGAAACCTGAGACATGTTGGACAAAAGTGTCAAACCAGAGACACTAAACTTTCAGCTGCAAGAAATAATAACAAGTTACAGAAGATTAAAAGTTATTATTACAGATATATGAACTGGAAAACATGGTTTCAGGACTGAACTGTCGTGTTTTACACTTATTCACAAGAAACGTGTATTTAACTAAAAGGTTTTATCCAACTAACTCTAAATTATAGACAAACAGATCCACATAGAATAAACTTACTCTGTTAGTTTTCTTCTTTATCAGCCTCCATATTTTGTTGCTTTGTCAACTTTTGTGTCCAGGTCTCTGCATAACGTTGCTGCTGATCTCTAAAGCTACAGACCAGATCTAAACTAACAGACAGACAAATAATTTCAGTTATGCTTTTTAGAGGCGGTCGAGGGATCAAACTCCTACTCATTTTAAGAACCCCTCCTAATGCCGGACATTCTTTACATTCATTACTGTCTCCCTGTTGCAGAGCATAAAGCCGGACTCGTCCTGAATCAGGGAGTGTCAATTCCTGCTCCGTTAGACTCTGAGGAATGAGTTGCAGTAGGAGGAGGAAAGCAAAGCCAAGCAAAGCAAAGCAATGCGAGCGGAAGCGGTGGAGCTGAATGATGTCAGTCGTGAAAGCTGCCAACAAACTTTGATTTGATTCCTCAACCCTCTGTTACTGGAAGCGGAGCTTCACTCCGGCGGCGTGGGAGGAGTTAAACACGTGACTCTGCCCACAGCTCAAATCACACCAGCAGTTTTACTTTTACTTTTGATGTTACAAAAAAAATTAAAAATTAAAAATACCAATCTTTGCTTTATTAAACCCAAACCCATAAAACATTGCTCATCATTTCTCTTCAGTCCAATCCGAAGGTCAAATTTCTTAATTCAATTCAGTTGATTTATAAAACGCTAATTTACAAGACCATTTACAAAAAAGTCATTTCCATTCTACTTATCAAACAACGTAGCAATTTAAATGTATTAAAGTCAGTAAAAAAAACAAAAAGTTAAGTTAACCGAGTTAAAAATGCAGAATGCATCAAGTCATTGACTCGTCATTGACTTGACTTGTTTATACGCTTCTCCCTCTTCAAATTACTTTAACCCTACAATGACTGAATTTATCCATATTTTCAGGGGGAAGCTGGTGGAACCAACATGTACATTTGCTGCTTTCTTTCTTGTTTCTTTCTTTCTTAGACTAGGAGCACCACATAATGAATAACCTCGCTGATTGAACTCTGAAATGAATAAAAAGTCATTCAGTTAATCATTCAGTTACTCAGAATCAGCACAACATTGACTCTTTCCATCTTTAAGATGACTTGAACAAACTCCTCACTGTTGAATCCGTGGTGTTGGCATCACTTTATTACAAATGATAGTAAATAATTGGAAATGTAGAAATATAATTCTACCAAGATAGAATTTAATCCTCTATTACCGGACACAACTGGAACTCCATAAAGTCTCGTAGCAAAAGTCACATTAAGACACATTCAGAGCGCATCATGCTAAACCGATCCTCCGCACAAAACCATCCTCTAACGTTTGTTTATCACGTCAGAATTTTAACAAGAAAGAAAAACACAGAGTACAACCGGTAAAATTGTTGTGTTATTAGATGCAGGTCACAACAGTTGGGAGTGTACATTTTATCTTTAGGGTTTTATGTAACACCGTAAGCTACATTATTGTTGGTGAATAATATCACAGTGAACACTGATCCTAATCATCCATCACTAGTGGATCTGCTCTTCTCTTGTTCCGCAGCCCCTGGATGAACAGGAACAATTGATGTTTGTTCGTTCTGTAGGACACAATTTCCCTTTAAGGAGAAAAAAAGTCAAAGTTTAGTTTGTTTTACATTGTTGTTTTTCAGCACACGCAAATGATAGAGCGCTTAATACATTAAAATAAAAGTTGTTCATTTACATTATATTCATTTAGACCAAAAAGGAAAGTTATTAGTTATACTCTAGAATTCAGAGTAGAATTCAATTTTTAACGAGATCCAAATATTTTTAAAGTTTTGACCAACCTTAAAGTGTCTTCAGCTCGTGGAGTCGTTTCAGTGACGTTAGCGATCATGGAGGGAAACTTGCTGCTGCTGTTCTGCTCGGTCAGAATGTTGCTGATGTCAGAAAAATCTGCTGTCATGTCATGAGCTGAAAAAATAAAATAAAATTAACAACCATGTTTGCAAAAAGAAGTGGCAACACCGAATTTTCACTTAAGACTTACAAAATAGTTTCATGATTTTGGTTATGCCTGTAGAATTTAAACTGAGGTAACACTGAACAATAAATCGTTGGGTAAATAGTTTGAAAAAGAGAAGATATTAAAGACACGCTAACCTAAATGGCTACAAATGCAACCATTGCTGAAAATGAATCAAACTCATGTAACTTAGTGTAATGTTTCACCTCTCTGCAAAACTTTTGCGTCACTAAGCTTTATTCTTTTTAAACCCTTGCTATTTGATCAGTTTGATTTTAGAAGGGGAACAATGACATTTTTTATATAACAGAAACATAAAATTTACTCTTTTTACATCTTTAAGATGACTAGAACAAGACTCACTGTGTACACTGAGGGCGATGAGTTCAGCCAAAAGTAAGACATTCAGGATTCCCAAACAGACAGCCGCACGGAGGCAGAGCCTCTCTGGAGCTGCTCCAACCTTAACAAAAACCTCAACCTTAGCAAAATTGAATTCAATACATGCTAAATTTCTCTGTAACTTTGTTCTTACCTGTGTGATTAGATGCAGTTTTTCCAACAGGTTCCATATTGACGTAAATTTCCTCCATCGCTTCAGACTCTGTTGGCTTTAAACATTGACTATAAAATCCACAGCAGTAGTGGAACTAAGTGGAAAAAAACTGTGGAAAAGAGATGAGATGTCTGGTGTTCAACAAAACAAAAGGTAAACGTATTTTAGAGATAATGACCAAATAAAGAAATTCATGAGCGCAGATTCATTATTAGTTTCTTAAATATCTTACACAACATAAAATTCTTGAAGGTTTCAATAGTTTCATAAGTTCATATTTGCTGATTCGGTTCTGTATCAATGAATATTTATTTATCCTTTTTCTTCGTTTTCCTTCAGCGTGGTTAATCCTACTCATAATAAACACATTACACTTTTCCATGGGTGAAAAAATAATTGACTCTTTCCATCTTTAAGATGACACAAAATTAAAAATAGTTTTAAATCACGGATATAGGGATGAAAAAATACATCCGATGTTGTGATGTTCTTGCTTCATCTTGCTCCTGCGGATGGCTGTGTCCAAAAATATTTCCTAAAGGCTAATAAATTATTGGAGCAGATGCCCAATAGTTTTACAGGTTTCGTTCTGTCCTGATAACTAGTCACAGCCTTGCTCTCGGTAAAAACAACTGTCATCTTTGTATTTTGCTTTCTAAATCCTCTTTTAACCCTGTTTCTTGTCCAGTAGCAGAAACACTTACATTAAGAAACCACAGGTGTTGAACTGAAATCCTCTTTTAGTCCAGAAAATGTAAAATACCTGAATTGCATTATTACAAAACTTATAAACCGTTGGATCGAATAATTATGGAATTGTACGTATTTATTCATATTTTAAAGATATGTACTTTTAGGACAGCCATCTAGTAAAAACAAGCTGCATGAGCTGGCTAGTACTGTCTAAACCTCAGTCACCATATCTTCTAAAACAGCCATGAGGCAGATCAACAGTTTGACAAACAGTTTGCTTTGTGAAGCACCGCCTCGCTGGGAGGGAATCAAAAGGCTAACATGCCAACCAGGTGCAAGTTGGGCGGGTTAAAGTAAGAGAAACCAGATACTGCATTCAGAGCATGATGAAGACCAGCAAGCAAAATATCAGAGTTCAGGAGATACAAGATAGAAAATTTGACTGAATCAAGACATTGCCCAGAAGTTCAGACTGGGAAGCTAACTGGCAAATTGCTAACTAAGTATGTGGAGCAGGAAAATAGGTCGTATTTACTTTAATTTATGCAAACCAATTGCCTGAAAAGATTCAATTACTGCTACATATAAAAGACAAGTGTAGTTACACCGTGTGATTTTGGCAAACAATATTCTTAAACTCATCCGAAATATTATTCTCCATAAAACTTATTTTATTTTCTGCTTACAGCAGCAGCAGCAATATATTTGCTACATAGATTAAAGATTCACGGTCTCATTATTTGACAGGGTTGTTCTGTTCAAAACCTTTTGGTTTGCTTGAGCAGAAATGGCGTAGTGTCTGGGCATGTTAAAATGTTCAACTTTTACCACCCTAAATCCTCACTACTTTCAAATAGTTCACTTTTTTAATTTTATTTTACTTGTTGCATGGACTCAATTTAAATAGATTAACTTATAAAGCTTTTTTTTATATATCCAAATGTTCCTGCTACTTGTTTAAGATGAGTACAAACAACAAGTCGATGATAATTAAGTGATGTTCGCTTGAACTGTTTTTAAGTCTAATGTTTTATTTTACAGTGAGGAAGGCCGGAGTCTAGCTTTAGCAAATGGCTGAAGGCGTCTGATCCGCTTCAAACTCAGTACCTGTTTGCTCCAAGGCAAAACTTTGGTAAGGTTAAATTTAGTGGCTAAAGAAAGTCAGACGGTTTATTCTCCAATGTGAGAAATCCCTTGAGCTAGTCAGGTTTCTTGTTTGATCAGATCTTGTTAGTCAGTATGATTACTAATTAACGGTTGATTCTTTTGTGTCTAGATGCAACGTAATCATTCAATTCACAATTGAAGTTTTATTATCGGGATGCAGCAGATTAAATATTTCATAGTATATTTCACTGATTCCTTTCATACAGTCTAAACTCCCCGAAAAAAAAGACCTTTCAGAGAAATATAATTTTGATTGCTTTGAGTTTAATGATATTTTACTTAATCTGACTGATATGATCTTCTTTAGCACATACTGATGCTTCACATCGATCATTTATAAGCTTATCAATTACAAGAGGTTTACTGTCTCTTAGTGAACATTAGTGAACAGCATCATTAGGACCAAGGAACAAAAGCTGCAGATCATTTTTAAGGTAACAAAACAATTTACCATTTTGTGAGCAACTCTTGGAGCATGGTTGTGTAGTGAGTATGTTTAATTTTAATTTTTAGGTAAAGTGTACCAATAGCAAACTTAGTCAATGTTATTATAAGTGGGGCTAGTTGTCAGAAGATGTAAGTAAGTCTCGGTGAGAGGGAGTATTTAAGAAAAAATACAAATTCACTGATTTAATTGTTGGTTGATAGCCAGCATATATTTGAATTTGTGCAACAAACACCAAAAGAAAAAGATACTATATAAAAACTGAATGGCTATTCAGTTTGATAAATAAATCAATACATTATATTGAATAAATCAATATAAATCCAAGGGCACACATTAAAACATCAAATCTAAATAAATAATATGAATTATATTAACTATTTTAATGCAGACTGATGGTTCACATTGATCATTTAAAAGTTTTAATAATGAAAAATTTAAAAAATTAGAGGTGTATTATATTTTGTTAGTGAACACACTAAAGTGTGTAAGATAATGTGTGGAGGGAAAGCTGAAAGATACATATGAGCAACCTCACCTGGCCTGTTTAGTCCCTGTCAGATATTGTTCAGAAGTACGTGTACAGATGAGGAACATTTCCTGACATGTATTACACTAGCAAGTGTTACAGAAAAAAAATCTGAGTTTAAATGTATTTAAACCAAGATTTACTATTTTGGAGAAAACATGAAGCAGTGGGAAGATCAGTGTTGATTCAACAGCAAGAAAAAAAAACAGAACAAAATCATTTACAATGATGCCGGGCCAAATTCTGGAAAAGTCTGGACAAATTCTCTAACTGCGGAAAGATAAAAGTTAAATTTGAGCAGCCTCACGTAGGTCTGTATACTGTCTGTCACATATTCTTAAGAAGTACGTGTACAAATGAGGAACATTTACTGACATGTTTCACACTAGCAAGTGTTACAGAAAACAAAATCTATAAGAGTTTAAAATTTAAGTGATGAAGGAAATCACAAACTCATAGTCAGCTCTGACTAATCATGCTACCATAAAATAAAGCAGTAAAACAGTTAAAACTCTAGGCTTTCTGTAGAGGTATGTGTTCAGTCTTACGGGTGCACACACACACACACACACACACACACACACACACACACACACGCACACACACACACACACACACACACACACACACAGATGACAGGTGAGGCCTGTCCGGTATTCTGTCACAAACTCATAGTCAGCATGAGAGAGTCGGACAGATGGCAGGAACCCTTTTCCCGCGCAGATCCCGAGCTGATAATCGATGACGGTTTGAAAATCTGTTTTCCGGAGACATAGAGTTTCCTTGCAGGCCATCTGTGTTGACCCTCAGGTCAAGAGAATCGCCTACCTAGGGTTTTTTTTTTAGCCCGCACACAGATGACAGGTGAGGCTTGTCCCGTATTCAGTCACAAACTCATAGTCAGCATGAGAGAGCCGGACACACACGCACAAACACCAAATGGCTTAGTGAGAAAAACCGGAGGTAACTACAACATTCTATTTAAATATACTATATTATTATATTATTCTCAATTATCTAACACTTATTGTTTTTCATACTTTCATTGTATTATTCTTAAAACTCATAATGTTTTTTCATACTTGTACTATTTTTAAAACACATAGTGGGAATAACAGTTGTCGTAACAGGTGTGTGTGGGGGATGGGTGGGAAAGGTGGGGGAGGGGTGGATATTAATAGCAATTAATGATTAGGGTCATAAATCACTCATCCATCAAACTCCGATTAAATTTTGACAGAAGGGTGCCCATATCGTCTCTCTGAAAATGAACCAGAGGCATGCTGGGAAATATAGTGACAAAACTGAACTGAACTTGAGATGTTGCTGAGTAAACTTGGCCTGCAGTGATGAAGGAAATGAGATCATCTGATTTAGTGTAGAATTAAGGTTCTTCAGCCACATAAACTGTAAAAGAGAAATGATGAATAGAGACAGTTTCTCTTCTCCTTTGTTGAGGTTTCTGACTCAGCCGAGTCAGAGCTGAGTTCTCTTTGTGCTACATAAACTTTGTTTATGTCACTTGATGACACTGGGAACCTAATGTCCCTGTGGTGAAAACATGAGGTGAAGTGTATCATCTCCCAAACCTCATGATAAATGTTTCATCTGTAGGTTGGAGATTAACAAGCCTTTAATATAAAACCAAAAGTTAGATAATATTGTTTCTTATTTATTTATTTATTTGGTCGTATTACTTTCAGCATAAAATAGAAATACCAAAGTATTAACTTTTCCTGGTTATAAAGTCAGAGAAAGAATTTCATCACATATATGGATGATTTAACTCTGGTTGTCACTGATAATAGATCTATAGATCTATAGATTCACTAACTGTGTGAACAATCTATTTTTTATGTTAATCAACATGAAAGTGAATTATTTGTTTTAATTGGAGAAATGAGAGAAAACTGTATTTTTCTGTTACAAACAGATGCAATAAATATATTTGGTCAGCAAACATGGAAACATGGAGGATCTGAATGAACTCATTCAGTTCAATGAATCAGAAAAACTGATTCCTCTGAGAATCAACAGATCAACTGAACTCTGTGAGAAAGAAGTCTGTTAAATGAAACAACAACTAGAGCAAACATCTGGTTTATAGCAGCTGATCTACTGATTCTAGATCTATAAACCTCTGGAATAGATTTTATTGAACTGAAGTGAATCAAACTGATTCTAATCAGAATCCAGATTCAGTTTTCAATGATCAGAGAATTTCTAAAAATTAGATAAAACTCAGGTTTCAGTTTAAAATGTTAAACAAACATGTTAGAAAACAGGAACAAGCTGGTGGTGAGTTTATGTCACAAGTTTGCTGTTCATGAATCTGAGAGCAGAAACATTCAGAAACTGAAACGGTAGAGCAGCAGAGTGTTTTACTGGTCTTTCCTTCACATTGCAACATGAATCACACTATAACAAAACGGCTCTACAAACTCTGAGAAACAATGAAAACAATCCAACCAGATAAGTAAGTATATATTACTTTGGTTTACATTTGTTTAGACTTCAGTTCAGTCAATAGTTACTAGTTATCAATAGTCATATTGATATTTTTGTAAATTTTCCTGTTAACTAAGACAATAACATAAGTAATAAATGTTAATGTATCTGAGAACAGATCAATAAATCAGTGGAATCAAAGTGATTTTAATCTGCAACAAATTATTTTCATTCCTGTCCAATTCTTGAATTGTAAAATGTTCAAGTGCTGGACCAATTAATGAAAAATAAATTAATATTTAGTCTAATCTCATTGATTTAATCCAGAGATCTCAGAATTTTGAAGATGTTTGGACTTAAAATCTCAACAGATCAGATAAATATGTTTTATTTGATCAAATGTGAGTTGAAAACTAATCTTAGTCCATCAACCGTTTAATGTGAAAGTCGTGTCATTCTGTCAGAATAAAAGCCTTAAACCTGTTTTTCCTCCACAGGATTCAAATTTCAGTCACAACTTAAAGGTAAATCAGCTGATTTTCTGTCTCCTTTAGTTTTAAAAGTATAAACACTAAGAGTCCACACAAATATGATCAACACTTTATCTCAGTAAAGTTTGAATAATGAATTTAAGCTGCTCGTCATAAATTGTCAGAAATGCAGGTTAAATGTAAATACTGGTGAGGAGCTGTAGTTCTTCTAGTTCTCCAGCAGGTGGAGCCATTTCTCTGCTTCACTTTGTTTTTCTTTTTCCCATCAGCAGGAAATGTTGGTGACAAACATCTGATATCCTGACTGAACTAATTCAGTAAATTAGAGATTAAACAGACGAGATACCAGAACAGTTTGATGCAGATTATTTATCATGTGAAACTCAGTGAAAGTTTATTGATTTAACATGTGGGAATATTTTAGATTGCAAGAAGGAAATCCATAATTCACTGTTATGAGTCCAGTTGTTCCTTGTATTGTTAGTGATGATGTTCCTGATGTTCTGCTGCCTCTCCTCCTCTTCCTCTCTCAGGATGAAGATGATCTCCAGGATCCTGCTGCTCCTCATCCTCAGCTCATGTCTCTGTGGTCAGTCTCCATCTTGTCTTTGTGACAGAAAGCTCTCTAGATGGAGCTGAAAGACTCCCATGTTCCAGTTCTCAGTGTGTCTGCTCCTCTCTTTCCCTCTCTGTCTCCTCAGCAGCAACATTTGTAGTGAATGTGACACAGAGCAGCTATCAGGCAGAGGAGAACCACAGCATCACTCTGGAGTGGACCTTCCCCACCAAGACTCAGGGAACCTGGAAGAATCTGTTCATCTACTGTGAAGCAAACACTGATCATGGAGTTTTAGTTCTCTATCAGGTCCATGAAGGTGTTGAGATTCCAGATTCTCAGGATGAACAGTTTTCAGGACGAGTCCAGATTGACAAAGACGTCCTCAGAGAAGGACGAATCAGACTCCATGTGTCCAGACTGAGGACTGAAGACTCTGGTCTGTATCTGTGTGACGTGATGACAGATTATGGATTCAACTCTGGAAGATGTCGACTCAGCGTTACTGGTGAGTTTAAGCTTCAAAAAAACTTTCAAGTTTTTCTGTTATTCAGCTAAGAATTTCTTGCTCTTGTGTCGTTTTGTTCCAAAGTATTTTCTTTTTTAATTTCTGTTAACATGTTTTTATGTTTATTGCGTTTTCACGGCATCTTGTCTGTCTGTTGGTTTCCCTAAAATTTAAAGCCAAAGTCAATATAAAGCAAACATCAGTTTCTCTGACCAAACGTCTCTAATGAGGCACAAATTCAGTTTTTATCTTTTGGTTCTTTCCAGCTTCTTCTGGAATTTTCCATCATCATAAAGAAGATTCAGCGTCAGACAGTCGAGGACGGGTCGGCCTTTATGTTTTACTGGGACTGACAGCAGCAGCAATCATAGTTTTACTGATCAAACATGGATCCAGAACTCTTTAGTGAATCGGCTGATGATGAACTTTAATTCAGTTGTTTAACTCTGAAGCTTCAGGAAGCAGCTGATGGATCCTGAACTCATTTTGGATTCTACTTTGGTAAACAGGAGAGATCATGATCTCCAGTCCTGACAGCAAAACAATCCCACATCATTACTCCTCCACCACTGTGCTTTACAGCTGCTGTTGAATCTTTTCTGCTCATTTATTACTAAGTCTGTAAACATGTTGTTGTTGTTTAAAGCTAAAACTTCCCCACTGGTTTTATTTTTCCCTGTTGCTGTAGTTTTCTAGTTCACTTTGACGTAACTTTAGAAATAATATTATATATGTATAAATGTTTCCAAGATAATTATTTTTAATTAAGTTAGAGTTAATAGTCAATGAAATGATGAACTTTAAACCTGAAGAATAAATTTGGGCTCAACTTTACAATAACAACATTTAATGAAGGAAAAAATGATTTTTATTCATTACTGTATTTAAAGATAATTAAATTCTTGTTTCCAAATCTTTTAAAAAGATTCAAAGTCCTGTACTGTTATGTTTTAATGTTTTGATGCTCATTGTCATTATCATCTGCTCTTCCTACAATGTTTATTCATGAATATTTATGAATTTACTGTAACATTATTTGACTTCATGTGAAGTTTCCTGATAACTTTTCTAAACTAAACGAGGTGAGTCAGGAAGTTTCCCAGATGTTTGAATGTTTCTTCACGTTTCTGTACGATAATGTTCTTGTTAAATGATTGAATAAAGAAATGACCACAGAGAACCAGTCCTCCATCAGATCCAAGATGGCTTCCACTCTGCAAGGTGTCGACTCAGCATCTCTGGTAGGTTCAGTAAAATATTTGTCATTTTTAATCATTTATATTTAAAGTTTCTATTCCTGCAGCGTTTTGCTTTTTTCTGCTGTAAAATCCTAAAGAAAATGATGAGGATCAATAGAGGATGACTTACAGCTCCAATGAGGGAAATATTTAGTGTTTCCATAAATCCTGGTTCTGTTGCTGCTGACCCGTCCAGCTGCAGCTGGCAGTAATTTCAGTCTGCTTCTTCTTTAAAATGTCCAGAATCACAAAAACATTAGCAAATATCTCAGTGCATATTTACTCATTATTATTCAAACACTGTTTTTAGAAACTCAAATGTTTTCCAGGCTGTTTTTGCTCATCCTGATCTGAACTTTTAATTTCTCCTCTTCATGTTTTGGTTCTTAATGTTGGCAGAAACATGAGGATTAAAATCCCACCTGAATCATTTTCTCAGTCCAGCTGCTGTTCATGTTGCAGTTAAATAGCAACATCAGTTCTTATGGTTCAAACTGCAGCAGGAATCATTTCACAGAAAATCCTGTCAATATTTTACCTTCGGCTGAAATCATCAGACGCTGAGTCGGCATCTTCCAGAGACGAAACCGTCTTCAGTCTGAACACATGGAGTCTGATTCATCCTCTGAGTGGGTTTAGATGATTGATTGATTGATTGATTGATTGATTTGTTTTGTTCTTTGAAGCCACAATGAAACAGAGAATTCAGATTTCACATTTTCAATCGTTTCAAGAGTTTTTTTTTTCTATTTGCTTCGATTATTTGGAGACAATTTATTAGATTGTTGTAGTGGCGACTTTTCAGCACTAGAGGGAGAAGCAACGCTTAGTAAAAAGCTCAAATAGAGCTGATCTCAGTTCTGGAAACAAACATCTCAACAGTGAACAACCATCCTGACAGAAAGTCTGCATAAATATGGATTTATTAATAACATGAGAACATTATGAACAGACCAACTGGAGCAGATAAAAAACTTTATGCTCAGTAACAAAGAGCATCAATTAAACAGCTTTAAGACCAAACATCAGAACAGATCAATGAGTCCAGAAAACTTTGAATCAATATTTTACAGTATATTCTAGAATATTTGTAATTTTTCAGAGACACTGGAGGTTGAGTTTATTATCTATAAGCCATAATCAAAGTTACAAGAAAAAAAAGGTTCAGAATATGTGAGTCTATATAATATATGCTAGTTTTACTTTCTGAATTAAATGTTGAACTTTTTAACAAAATTATAACTTTTTGTGCTCTTGTTTATTTCTACAGTGGAATAAAAATAATATATAAACACAGTTGCTGATGAGAAAACCTTCATTTAATGTCTCAACATACATTCATCACCATTCAGTGAATTATTACTGTTTAAAATGAATTATTTCAGGAACTTGACCTTCCAGTTTATATTTAGTAAAACTGCTGGTGTGATTTGAGTTGTGGGCGGAGTCACGTGTTTAACTCCTCCCACGCCGCCGGAGGGAAGCTCCGCTTCCAGTAACAGATGGTTGAGGAATCAAATCAAAGTTTGTTGGCAGCTTTCACGACTGACATCATTCAGCTCCACCGCTTCCGCTCGCTTTGCTTTGCTCCTCCTACTGCAACTTATTCCTCAGAGTCTAACGGAGCAAAAAGGGAAACTCCCTGATTCAGTCCGGCTAAAGTTTAGCTTTAGATCTAAACTGTAGCTTTAGAGATCAGTAGCAACGTTATGCAGAGACCTGAACACAAAAGTTGACAAAGGAACAAAATATGGAGGCTGATAAAGAAGAAAACTAACAGAGTAAGTTTATTCTATGTGGATCTGTTTGTCTATAATTTCGAGTTAGTTGGATAAAACCTTTTAGTTAAATACACGTTTCTTGTGAATAAATGTAAAACACGACAGTTCAGTCCTGAAACCATGTTTTCCAGTTCATATATCTGTAATAATAACTTTTAATCTTCTGTAACTTGTTATTATTTCTTGCAGCTGAAAGTTTAGTGTCTCTGGTTTGACACTTTTGTCCAACATGTCTCAGGTTTCAAACTCAGACAGGATGTGTCTCCATCCTGTTCTCCACACCACGACATGTGGAAAATGTTCAGCAGGGAAAACTGCAGCCTGGAGAGGATTGTCTAAAAACCTCTCTCACATTTCGATGCGTTTCACAAGGATGAAGGAGTGAACTGATGCTGGATTCAGAGCAGACTCAGTTCACTCCTTCACACAGGATTCACCAGAGACAATCCTAGATACAAACATCTTACCTGAAGAGAAGAACTGGACCGTTGCTCAGTGGGTCAAAGTCCTGTTTTCAGATGAAAGTAAAGTTTGTATTTCATTCAGAAATGAAGGTTCCAGAGTTTGGAGGAAGAATGAAGAGAACCAGAAACCAAGTTGATTAAAGTCCAAAGTGAAACTGACTGGATAGAAATTAAAAGTCTTTTCAGAAACCTGATATCTCTGTTTAGGATATTTATGTTTTTATTGGTCTTATGCAGTTTTCTAATTGTCTGTAAATAATAATCATCAAAATTACAAGAAGGCTCAGAGAATATAATCTAAATATTTTATTTAGATATAAACAATCTAAATAAAATATTTCATAATAAAAGTTTCAGAAGGAGCAGAGAATAAAAACATGTTCTGTTGTCTGACGGCTGTATAGTTTTATTACCACAAGGTGGCAGTATTGATCTGTTTCTAAATAAAGTTAAATCTGCAGCAGGAATCCAGATGTTCCTTGTATTGTTAGTGATGATGTTCCTGATGTTCTGCTGCCTCTCCTCCTCTTCCTCTCTCAGGATGAAGATGATCTCCAGGATCCTGCTGCTCCTCATCCTCAGCTCATGTCTCTGTGGTCAGTCTCCATCTTGTCTTTGTGACAGAAAGCTCTCTAGATGGAGCTGAAAGACTCCCATGTTCCAGTTCTCAGTGTGTCTGCTCCTCTCTTTCCCTCTCTGTCTCCTCAGCAGCAACATTTGTAGTGAATGTGACACAGAGCAGCTATCAGGCAGAGGAGAACCACAGCATCACTCTGGAGTGGACCTTCACCACCAACACTCAGGGAACCTGGAGCAAACTGCTCATCGATTGCAGCTTGTTAACTCCTCACAGAAGATTATTCAGCTTTCAGTTCCATGAAGGTGTTGAGTTTCCAGATTCTCAGCATGAACATTTTTCAGGACGAGTCCAGAGTGACAAAGACGTCCTCAGAGAAGGACGAATCAGACTAAATGTGTCCAGACTGAGGACTGAAGACTCTGGTCTGTATCGGTGTGAAGTGAAAACTGAAGATGGATCCAACAATGCTGCATGTCGACTCAACGTTACTGGTGAGTTCATGTTGCAACATCTGAACTTTATAAAGTCTAAATGCTGAAAAAGTGAAATGAAACTGAAAAAATGCAGCAAAGTTTTTCTGATATATAAAAAAAACTTTTGTGTTTTCCTGTGAAATTATTTCTTCCTGTTTCTCTTGGTTTTTATTTATTTAGATTATTTTTTCCTCTGATTTAGTTTGAGGAAACTCAGACTGAGGTAAAAGTCCTAACTGGTTTCATCCAGAGAGTCGGAGAAAAATGAAACGTTTTCATGTTTCTTTGTGATCAGAACCGACCCGGTTTATAAAGGTTAAAACAGAACCAAATGTTTCTGTGTTGTTTATATGGTTTCATGTTTAATTGTTTCCCATTAAACTTTATTCTTCTAAAGGTTTCTGTAATATTCAAAACTCTCTTCTATCTTTCCAGCAGCTGCTGATGTTTGTGCAGTCCAGAGAACGACCTTGGATCCAGATCCAGAAGGTCAAGGATTGAACGGCCCCCATGATTCTCTCGGACTGACAACAGCAGCAGCTGCTGATGTCTCTCCAACCCAGAGAACGACCTTGGATCCAGAACCAGAAGGTCGAGGAAGGATCGGCCTCCATGTTTCTCTGTTACTGACAGCAGCAGCAGCAGCAGCTCTGATGGTCAAACTTTTCCTGACTCTCCGTTCAAAGGGTTGATATGGATGATGATCCTGTGGGCAGGAAGGAGCTCCAGTAGCAGTCTGTGTTGGACTGAATATGAAGAAGCCTCTGACTGAAGACTGTTGCTGTTTGACCAAATCATGGCTGCATGACAAGCAAACAGGTCAAATATCAGAGAGAAGAGAAAATAGTTCACTGAAACACTGGATGACATCATCAGGCTCTGCTAATCCACCTCATCAGCTTTTGCTTCTCCTCTGTAGAGAGAGAGTAGAGGGAAGGAGAGAGAGAACACTAACTAGAAAACTAGGAACATTAATCTAACTGCTAATGAGCTACTAAACAAATGACTGAACTAAATTAAACCAGAATCCAGGCTGATCTGATCAGAACCAGAACTAAGAATCCAGAAAACCCAAAACATCTCAGGAAGCTGCTGATAAAAAGCAACAAATATTTAATTTAAATTTCTGTTTCTGTTGGATTATCTTTGAGCAGAACTATACAAGTAAAGGTCGTTTACAATTTCCCCGTTCTAAAAACAAAACATTGTTATGGTTACGCAACACTACAAAAGTCCAAAAGTAAAAAATGTAAGAAGAAAGATCCCTGCAACGACAAACCCAGAGGGAAACCAGAACAAGAACCAATCAGAGCTGACGTAGCTGAGCTGCTCCAACATGGCTGTCATGGAAGAAATTACTTTAGCAAGAGTCTGGATGAGAAGAAATAAGGAATTTATTAAAACCTTGCAAGGTGAGAACAGAAATACAGAGTCGTAGGAATCTGTCAAGTCTGCTCTGACCAACAGTGGATCTGGTTTCCTTTTATAGGTTCTGGTCAGAGAAGAGAGACTTGATTGGACTATAGGTGTGAATCCCTGATTGTGATGTACCAGAGATTCTGTGGAGACCAACACAGATAGTCTGGCCATTTGTCTGTTGTTAAGGAAAGGAGATGATTCTCTGATGCTAAAGGATAAATTCTACGTTGGGAAGAAACTTTTAGATCGTCTCCAGGATCAAGGAGCTCCTGCTGTTCTTTGGTACAGCAGAGGCCCATCTGAGAGCAGCTTGACCAAAATCATGATAAGATCATGCAGACAACCTAAAGCAGAAGAGAGGTGAGGAGAACCTTATAACATTTTCTATTACGATGGCGCCTCCATGTTTTCTCTGTTTATTGAGATCAAACTTCTGGACTTTGGTCTCATCGGTCCAGAGGATTTTGTTCCAGGAGTCGTTTGGTTCAGTTCTGATGACTTTGTCCAGTTCAGTCCAGATTAATGGACGTTTTTACACAAGTTTATAATTTAAGTAAAAACCAGCTGGTGAAACGTTTATAATAAATGTTATTTTTATAAACAACTGATTTTTATAAATGTTTTTATATGTAAAATATTTTAATTTAGTGAATGAATGAATCGTAGTAAAAAATGAACAGAGTCTTTCCATCTGTTGTTTTGAATCAACTTTAAAAAGTTTTGTTGAAGCAAATTTATTGAAGTCATTTTTCTCAGAGCTTTGATTCAGAAAGTATTAAAATTCAGTCATTTCAAATGAATCAACATGAATCTCAATGAAAAGCTGCCAGTGAGTCGTTTTCTCAGCTTTCAGCTCCAAAAGGTTCTGTGGATCAGAACCATCCAGTTATTAAAGCTGAACAGCTGAGAGGTTTTGTTACTGTGATCAGTTTATCTGCTTTGTTTTCTGTTTCTGCTGTTAAAATGTGAATAAATCAGTTTTATAGAAAGATGCTGTCAGGACTCTAATTCCATGTTTAATAGAATAAATTTCATTATTTTATCATATTTATTTTATCTGCAGCGTCTCATTAAACCGTCAGATGATCAACATTTAGCTCCAGATCAACTGGTTCAGAGCAGCTGGTTAAACTGGAGCTTTGATCAGGAACCAGAACATCTGGGCCCAGATGTTCTGAGTAACAGAGTTTTAATCTATTAATAATAATAATAATAATAATAATAATCACTAAAATCAGTCAAATCTATAAAGATCCAACCAGGAAGTAAATGATGTTACCTCAGCAGAGATCAGCTGCAATGTGTGGTTTTGTCCACATGGTGGCGCTCTAAGCTCTGACTAAAAGCTGCTCAGCAGTGAAAGTTAGTATTTCTCCTCCTTTCTGTCTTTATTCAGTTCTGATGTGAAAACACAGATTTAGAAATGTTTCTTTAATGAAATGTGTTTATTTCTAACAGCTTTAAGACGTGATTATTAAATATTGATCTGATCAGTTGATCAGCAGCTTCATCCTGATGCTTCACTTCAGTTTACATGAAACAGAATCAGGAAACAACATAAAATAATTTAGTAACATTTGTTGATTTAATTTATTTTGATGCATTAATTGAACATCTTTCATCAGATTCTATGTTTCTACTTCCTGTTTATTTATTTAACTATAAAAATAAAAATTTAACTGAGAAAAGTTTGAAAAACACTGAAAACAAAGAAACAAGAAAAGTTGAATATTTTATTAGCTCAGCAACAAAATATCAACATACATAAATTAAATGATTGAAGTTTAAATGTTTTTGTGATCAGTAATTCAACAATCCAATTAGGACTGAAGACACAAACTAGACCTGAGTTTTAACAGAAATAATTTCTAAATATACCTGAATAAAACAAAGTTTATACTGTCTGGAAGGAATAATGTAGAATTTAATGTAGAACTCATAACTAAAAATAAACATAAAAGAGTGAATGAAATAAAATTTCTCTGAATCTCATTTAATCAGATTAAATCTGATCATATTTACTGCAGTTCTTGGAAGAATAACTTTATATTTTAGATCTGAAATTCCTGCATATTCTATATTCCTCAATGTCTTTACTTTAACTATTCTACTTTGTTTAGGTCTGAGAAAAAGATATAAAAAATTCTCTGCAGTTGATAATCACACTTTAGAAAAAAACAATAAGGATATTTAATACAGTAAGATTAAAAACACACTTTATACAAAATCATGTACATTAAAATTTCCATTGGATAATGTACACACATAATCTACAACACAAAAATATTCAAGAATAATTTGCAGAAAGAGAAGGAGGGCGTGATTTAAAGGTAAATATGAATAAAAATAAGAACATCATCGAAACACATGTGAACATCAACATGTGAAGTGACTTTCTGAAACACAACGGCTAAAGAACGGAAACAATATACAAGCATAAATATATTTATATAACAGTATAATGAAAGTTATATAAATATATAACTAGTTTTAAATAGTTATTGAGGAAATAAATAAAATAAAATGGAATATATTATTCTTAGATCATATATACATGTTTTATGTTTGTGCATACATGTTTAATAAATGTGTTCCTGCTTCTTTAAATTGATTTGTTCAAAATTTCACTTTCACTGCATCAAGATATCGACTGTAACAGCTGAAGAAACCAATCTTGGGTCAACTGGAGCAGTGATCCCAACCCTGGTCCTCAGAGCCCAAAGTCCTGCAGGCTTTAGGACTTTCCCTGTAGCCACATAAATGATTCAATGATTAAAACTCCTCAGCAGAACCTGATGGCCTGCAGAGGAGCTGATGCAATCATTGCAATCAAGTTGTTAGAGCAAAGTCACATTCAAGTCATGGAGGATGTTGAGCTCTGAGGATCAAGGTTGGGGATCTGAACTAGAACCGTCCTTAACACTCACTGAGTTCGGTGATCTGTTCATCTTCTGTTTCCTCTTCTTTTGTTTTAATAACATAATGACGAATAATCAAACCAATAATTAGTGAAACCATCAGAACGGCTCCAATAATCAGTCCAACATGTTTGTTTCTGCTTCCATCTTCTTTTCTTTCCTCCTCGTTTTCTGTAAAACAGAATCAGAGCTGAAGGTCAGAATCCATTTCTCTTCATCTGCTGCTCTCAGACCAGCTGCTTTCTGCAGCAGCTTTAGAAAACAAACATCTGGTCTGACAGGTTCACTGCAGAACCAGAACCACATCTGGCCTTAAAGGGATATTCCCCCTTAGATTAGCCACAGCCCCCACAGAGACTCTAAAGACATTTTCACCTTTAAGAAGATTCACTGATCTGAACATTAAAACACTTTATGCAGCTTCCTTCTTTCACTGGAATATAGAAACCATGAAAACTCACCTGGAGGAGGAGCTACATCCAGGAAGACGATCCCGATGGGGTCAGAGGTCAAAGTGCGTCTCTTCCTGCCGGTTGCTTCTCTCTGGAAAACTCGACACTCGTATTTTCCCGAGTCGCTGGTCGTCACGTTGCTCAGAAGCAAAGACACGTCTCCGTCCTTCATCCGTCTGTCCTGCAGCTCCACCCGCTTCCTAAAAGATGGATGCTGGTTCTCGGGGTCAGGCTGCTCATCTCTGAACAGGAGGACATATTCTGGTTCCAGGTCCGGTCGGGTCCACTTCACAGCCACAGCAGGTTTGTTGTTGGGGAGTCGGCATGGCAGAGAGACGCTCTGTCCAGGAACAGCTGAGATCATTTTAGAAACTACAGGACAGAGAAAACAGAGCAGAAAGGTCAGAGGTCAAAGTGAAGCGGTCCACTTCCACAGCAGCAGCAGAGACCAAGGAGAGACACTGGACTCTGACCTGGACTGGAACAACAGATCTGGACCTTAAAACAAGAACTGTTGTTAGAATCAGAAATAATCTGCTTCAAATTATCTAACAAGGATTTTTGTTATTTGTTGATGAATGTATTTTATTCAGTTATTCAAACTTTTCTGCTGATTTAATCCTTTTATGATTTAATATATTTTAATCATCATAATGAATGAACACAAACACAAGGCTGACATGTAGAGTTAAACTGTTTCTGCTTGAGTTTCTACTTCCTGTCAACAGAGTTGAGGAAACTGTCATTAGTTTCCTCAAACTGAGGTTTGAGACTGACAGTCTTCAGGTGGAGATATTTTCCATTCTTGCTTGATGCTCAACTTCAGTTGATAACTGTCTGAGGTTTCCATTATTGCATTTTGCTCTTCATAATGTGCCAAACATGTGCAGGTCTGGACTGCAGACAGGCCAGTTTGGTACCTGGATTCTTTTATGATGAAGCCGTGTTGTTGTAACGAGAAAATGCAGCTTAGCATTGTCTGTCTGGACTAAGCAGAGATGTCACTAAAATAAGACAGTCCTTTTCCTCCTCTGGAGAACAAATCAAGTCAGAAGTTTGTTGTCTCAGTCAGAGAGACAGACTGACTTCAGACCAACAGACAGTTACCTGAGCCCGTCAGCCAATGAGGCGCTGCAGAGTGAGGTAGTCTGTGGAGATGATCCTGTAATTAGCAGATACTAAAATGCAAATGAGCCTTTCTTCTGTAGAGATGAAGTAAAGCAACTATATGGTAATATTTGTTACAGAGTGATGTCTGTTTTTAATGCAGTGCTGCCTAAGGGGTTGAAGGTCAAGAGTATTCAGTGTTGCTTTGCAGCTTTGCTGTTTACTTGCAGAGATTTCTCCAGATTCTCTGAATCTTTTTGATAATATTATGAACTGCAGATGATAGAATCCCTAAATTCTTGCTAATTTACATGGAGAAACATTGTTCCTAAACAGTGGGAAGATTTGCTCATGCAGCTCTTCACAAAGTTATGAACCTCGCCCCACCTAAGGATGTTAATAATTGACTATTTGGGGGAATGTCTCTTTATACCCAGTCGCGACATTAACAAATGTTTTCTCATCATTCCTAAACTTTCCAGTCTTTTCTTGGCCTGTCTTAAATTTTTTTGGATCGTGTTCCAGGAATCAAATTCAAAATGAGATTATTTGCAAAAACACAACAAAGTTTATCTGTCTAAACATCAAATGTCTTCTCTTTATTGTGTTTTCCTTTGATTATAAGTTTAAAAAGATTAGAGAATCATCAGATTTTTATTTTATTTATGACTTATGCAATATCCAAACTTTATTAGAATTGGGGGTTATACTATTAACACAAAATGGTCCAATAAATATATTTTCTTTATAAATCTCATGCAGCTTCATGAAGTGTTTGGTAAATGATGAAGATGAATGCAATCAGACTCAGGGTAAAGAGCAGAAATGAGTTTAAGGAAGTCCCAAAAGGTAGACAAATCACAGAAGAGGATGAGAAGCTATGCTAAGTATGCTAACAGTGACACGACAAAGACGAGGCTCTATAGCAGGGAGCAGGAGACACAGATGAGGTTAAATACAGGATGGATTCATGAGTTGAAACCAATCAGAGTTTCTGACACACAACACAGAGACTAAAGAAACCAATAAATACAAACAAAAACCAACATCCTGATCAATCTGCAGAGCCACTAAACTGTGAAAATCTCCAGACAACTTATTGCTATCAATCAGTTTTAGATTCGGTCAGCTTACTTTATTTACTAATAAACTAAGATATATGATTTACTTACAAATCAAATAGCAAATCATACACATCCAT
The DNA here is from genome assembly GCF_002775205.1 of Xiphophorus maculatus. Classification (NCBI taxonomy): domain Eukaryota; kingdom Metazoa; phylum Chordata; class Actinopteri; order Cyprinodontiformes; family Poeciliidae; genus Xiphophorus; species Xiphophorus maculatus. The sequence continues at coordinate 24,459,498 of NC_036456.1, forward strand.
GCACACACACTTTCAAAAGTAAAAACAAATCAAATAACCTTTCACATGTAATGGTGCTCAAGGCTCCACATGTCATATTCTAAACAAAGTAGAAAAATATAATCAACATAATCACTTTCACTGTAACTCTTAAACCTTTCGAGACTAAATTGTCACTTACAATGTTTTCTTACATATTCTTTTTTGTTTCCTTTTCTTTTTAGCAGAACTCGACCCTATTACCCATCTGGCTTCACGTTTTACCACAATCATTCATTCATTCTCTTCTAATAAACCTCATAAAAACTTGTAACTTTTCTGCTGTAACTATTCTCAGCGCTGCGTTAACTTTACAGAAAACCGACTGATTTTCAAATAGACAACTGAACACCTGAACAAGCATGATAACTTCAGAAATATTATTTCATTTAACCAGAATTTCATTCAGTATTTTTAGATTCATTCAATAAATAATTTCATACATTCTTAGCAATAACAATATATCTGAAGCAAATGACAATAGAGACTAACCTGTATCTGTTAATGCAGATCCCAATGTAAAAAGGCAAAGACCAGTGAAAAACAAGAAAGCGTCCATCTCTTACAGGTGGAGGATTAAAAATGAGGGACAGAGACATTTAGACGGGCATTTATAAGGCAAGAGAGCAGAGAGCAGGGCAAAGAACTTCCTCATCTGTTGCACCTCCCCTTAGTCAGGCATGTCCAAAGTCCGGCCCGGGGGCCAATCACGGCCCGCGGCCAGATTTCATACGGCCCGCAGCTTCGGTCTTATAATGTATTATTTATGGCCCGCCTGCACTGTCAAACAGAATAAATAAATCATAAAACTTGAAACTGTAATTCCTCCTTTCACCAAATGGTGGCAGCACCACTTTAATACTATCAGTCTCTGCCTCCGTGCAGCGAACCGCTCTCCACTCATTTCTGCCATGGCCACTGCAAAGAAAACGAGGAAAGTTTACAGTGAGGGCCGCTGCTTTCAAGAGAGATGGGAATTACAATACTTCTTTTCTGAAAATCAAGGCAATTATGCTTGTCTAATTTGTAATGAGATGGTTGCCTTGTTTAAGGATTTTGACGTAAAGAGACACTACCAGACTAAACATGCTAACACATACAACAAGCTAACAGGAAGTGACCGTGCTGAAAAACTGAAGCAGCTCCAAGCTGCACTGGCATCACAACAGCGATTTCTTTGGGCCTGAGTCAAAAGAAAATACCACCAAAGCAAGCTACGATGTTAATGTTAATAGCTAAACATGGCAAACCTTTTACTGAAGATACATTTATCAAAACTGTGTTATGAAAATGGTGGAGAACATTTGCCCTGAGAAGAAGCAAGAATTTGCAAATGTTTGCCTGGCAGTAACAGTGTGGCACTGAGAGTTGAGGACATGAAACTGAGTGTTTTGAACGGCAACGTCTGTCACTATCAGCAGTGAAGAGCCAAAAGAACATTTATGCACTTGGATTTATGGCACTTATTTTTATTAAACTCTTGAGTAAGATTTGGTTATGAACCTGTAGATGTGATACAAACTATTACTTTCTGAAAGATATTGTAAATGACGAGCAAAATTCACTTGTTTTAAGATTTAATAATAACAGACAACTTTGCGTTACTTATAACTCCTGTTTAAAATGTTCTTGAGGCAAAGATATTTTTAAACTCATGTAAATTTAAGGTATTTTATACAGTTTGTTCAATGTTATCTGACTCTCCAGATATGAAAGAAAAGCAGAATTTGTGTTTTTAGAGTTGTTCTCATCTGCCTGAGTGGTTTATATTTGGTTATTTTGTCATTTGAAAAATAAAGATAATTGTGACAATGAAAATTGTTTTATAACGGTGTGTATTTGCATGAAACTTTTGTAGTTAAAAAATGTCCGAACAAACTATTGGCCCCCGCGCATCTTGACTTTATCAAATCTGGCCCTCTTTGCAAAAAGTTTGGACACCCCTGCCTTAGGTAGATCGCTCCACCTTTTTCAGATATGTAACCGTAGGGTTACATCTCACCACCACCAACAGCAGCAACAGAGTCACCAGGCATTAAATCCAGTTTGACTTCATTCTCTTTACAAACAATAATCTGATATGTGACTGAAAGAGTTTTTGCGAAATTGAGGTGATTTTACTTCATTTTATACCGACGTGTGAATTAGAGAAAAGATTTAATAAGATATAATTTACCAACATAATTTTATTCCTTATTTCCTGGAACTGATAAGGCTGATTAGAAGCAGATAATTTTTCTTCTATCGAAAAATACATGAAATGTTAAACCTGAAGTTAAAAATCTACACGGTGCTAATAGTTATTTATAACATAATATTTATATATTATGTAAATTTTACAGAGGAAAAAACAGAGACTCACCTCGCTTGGAGCTGAAGCTTCTAATGCAGAGACAGAATCAGCTTTCAGTTCCCAAAGCTTAAAGCCACACCTCACATTACCATTGGCTGATGTTTACTGCAAACAAACGACTCTGAAACCTGAAACCAGCTCATGCTGACCGTGTCTTACTGCAGGCATTTGTTAAATATTTCCTGCCTACAAAGGCTGAACATATTTACAGTCTTTCTTTATAGCTTTCATGCAGTTATGTGGTAACAGTTATCACATAAACTTATATAGCGGCCAAAGTGACATATTTCATTTACTAAAGGCACCAACTGTACCAAAAACATTTAAAACATGAAACAAAAGCAAATATTTCCTCCGAAAATAAAAGTTTGTAACCAGGAGAGTGAAATCTTGTAATTAATCATTAAACAACAGAAACATTTTTATTGCTTGTCAGTGAAGGCTGGAAGTTTTCATGGTGACGGAGAGAAAAACAGACAAATGAACAGAAAATTAAACCATAAAAGTTCATTATTTCTAGATAAAGGAGCAGAAACAGAAACTTTACATTCAAGTTCTTCTGATGATCTTAGTTTCCTTTAACTTTTGGACGGAATCATGGAAAAAAAATCCTAATTCATTTGACTTTTTATTTAACACTTAATCAGTTAGCATTCCTGATCCAACAAGTCAGAAGTTACAGTTTGATTTAGTGATTATATTTGTACAAAAGAAAACAATCCTCATCATTTCAATACTTCAAGGAAAAACAGACAGAATTAGTGCAAGACTTCAACCTCACATTCATCAGAGAACAAATACATTAAAGAATCTAATGATTATTTAATGTATTACAGATAAAATAATATGTAATTATTTTATGTAACTGTAATAAAATTAGGTAGGTGATCATTGAAATGTCAGCTTTATGAGTCTAAATGATACAAATTAGAGACCAGCTTGTTTTTTGAGGCAGGAGCTGTTAGTAAGAGGAAGAACTGAAACTTTATCAGTTGCAGCAAAAAGTCTGCAGGACCAGTGATGTTCAGGTTGGACATATGTTTTCAAAACCAAAATGTTTTCAGTTCTGAGGACAAGAATGTCAAGAAAGGTAATCTAACTATCAATCGGACTAATCACTAAACATCAAGCTGACAATGGGAAGGTGAACCGGGCAGGAACCAGCTGCTCCATAAAGAAATAAAAGAGAACTGCTCACTCCCAGCAGAAATATGACATATGGTTTTAAACCATGCAGTCAAACAAACACTTTCAACACAAACCTGTGTTCAGAAACACAGTTTGACAGATGAAGTTGGTCAAATCCTCCAGGCTGACATTAAGATTAACCTCCTGAGACCCGGGCTTTTGTTTGATGTGCATTTTTTATGTCTCCTTACTATTTGGGATTAGTATGACCTAATTTTAGTTGAAATTAAATTTTAGCTTTCTATGTGCTCTTGAACTATGTCAAAACCAATGCCCTCATATGAGGACAATGGGTCTGTTTTTGCATATACATTTCTCCTTGTCATTTGGGATCATAAGGACCCAATTGGCCTAAAAATGAAATTTCAGCTTTCTACAATAAGTGGTTTTCTCAAAACCCAATGTCCTCAGACGAGGACATTGGGTCTATCTGTGTGACGATAAGACCATTCAATCAATGTTATTATTTACATCTGTGTTTACAAAAATGTAATGTCCTCATATGAGGATGCAGGGTCTCAGGAGGTTAAGATCAAGATGGACACAGCAGAAGAATTATAATATAGAAAACATTCATATTTGCTAAGTTGAGCAAATTGTGTCTCCAGTTGATAATAAATTAAGAGCCATTTGGGAGCCGTGGGACAAGATCCGTCTCTCTGAAAAGAGTCAAACTTTCCATCACTATAGCAGAGTTATAAGTCTATGGGATTATCTCAAGAGTTATAAAATAATATATATTTTAAAATAAAACAACTAAAAGTCAGACAGCTTCATACATCTGTAACAAACAAAGGAGGCAAACAAAAAAAATCCTGAATTCTTTGTTTAATAATGAGACAGAAAAGAGATAAAAACACACAATTATATTTCATTTATGATGGATTCTAAGATACTATTGTAAAGAGCATACCATTTTTAATTATAAATAAGATAAAATAAAACTTAACATGAATAAAAGTAAATGAAAATTACAGAAGATCAGGTAAAATATCATCTTCACACATCAGTAAAACATGGGAGGTGTTGAGGGACAAGGCCTCATCACCTCCCATGTTAGAAAGAATGTAGCCTTCTTTCTAACAGAAAGAGAAGTGAGGTGGTTTCCTGTGGAGGGAGGATAATATTTACTCAGAGCAAACAGCTGCTGGTGGGTGAAGCTTGAGTCTATGTTTGTACATAAACTGTTAAGTGTGGAGGAGCTGAAACTAGCATTTCTTTTCTGTGTCGTCTCCAGGGAGTTTGGATAAATACTGCAATAGGGGTGCAATGAGGTCATGGAAAAAAGGGGAGGGGATTGTTTGTGGGTTTTTGTGGTGTTTCATAATCGTTCTTATGGTGTAAGGATAAAACATGAAATATTTATAAAAAAGTAAATAGAGATGTTTGTATTTGGTAAAAGGTATTTTATTCAAATAGGTGGAGGTTGGTGAATTGAGATCCTCTGAGATTTAAAGGTGGTTTGGTTCTTCACAGCTGGGAATATTTAAGGCAGCAGTTTCACCTGTGGACTTGTTCTTGATGCTGATTGAAGAATAAACCACTGCTGCTTCCACCTTAGTCTGCCTCCACTTTCATCCTCACTGTAACTCCACCCACAAATGCTGCCTTGTTACAGTCGTGCTGTTTTGTCAAGTTTTTGTTCACCTGTGGTTGTTCTTCAGAATAAGGCTGGGTGAGACCAAAGCATCAGGCTTTTTCCAGCCGTTTTCACAATGCACAGTGAGAGTCCGTAACTGTAACAGTGGTCACACTGTGGTTTCACTTTTGTACAACTGTGTGAGATGCACTTGCACTGATGCACTGTGCTTTTTCCAGCCGTTTTCACAACTTCCGACTGACTGAGTCCGACACTCTGAGTGAGAAACCACAGAAACTTCTGGGTGTGGTTGTAGTTTTGCCGTAGCATTTGTGTTGTATCTCGTCGAAGTAACCATTCCTTCACCAGTCTTTGCATGTAACCTCTCTGATTAGGGTTACTTGAGTAGTAGCATTCCAACAGATCCACATTTCCGTCTTGTTCCAGTAACCCATTTGTCATCAAGGTGCTCTGATTCCCCAACACCTGATGCAGACCTTGTCTGAGCCGTCATGTTATGCATCTTAGTATCTCTCATGGTATGAGGTAGGCAGTAGCTTGAAGGGTCTTGCCTAAGGACCCAGACTGGATTTGAACCCCCGCCCTCTCGGGTGATATACTGATGCCTTATCTATTGAGCTATCCAGTCAGCTATATAACTGACTGGATAGCTATATAAATATATATATGTGAGAGAGTATACAGTATAATGTTGACAAAATAAGAAATTTTTAGAGTAATTCCACATGCACCTCTTGATCTGAATTTGTTTGCCATCAGAACAAACTGACTTGCTCCAGAGATCTCTTTCTTGTCCTTCTGGCTGGACTCTGATCAATAGTCGCTGCTTTCAATATGTTCAAAAAAGCATAACTTGGGCAAGAGCCGAGGTGATTTCCAATAACATTGTGCTCTTAATTTCTTTTGTTCTTTGCTGAAGAAATCCAGCTACTTCTAACTTTTGTGTCTGTAGAGAAACTGTCTGTCCATGGGGGCAAACCTTGCATCAGTTCAGGACTTGAACGAGTACAATCAGATTCAGATTATAGTAACTGCAGCAGGTCACGGGGCCAAACAAGCATGGATTGGAGGCACTAATGCACAGGAGGTATTGTTGCCAGTACATTTTATTTGTTGTGTATTTTGTGAAACATTGAATAAAAAGTGTCATCTGCTGTATGTTGTCTTCCAGGAGAGCATTTGGTTGTGTAGCAATGGAAGCCGTTTCGACTACACACACTGGTGTTCTGGACAGAATAATAAAGATGGAGGCAACCAGCGCTGTTTACAGATAAACTATTCAGGTATAAGAAAATATCAACCCACTCTGTTTTTTTGGTTGGTAAGATGACTCATGGGTAAAACTAATTTACTGTGCATGTGAACTTTTTAGTTGACCTGCATAAACATTTACTGAATTTACAGCTGGAGCTTATATTATTTTTCTTGTGGCAAAAGGGTTTTTATGATGTGATGTGTGATTTCTTTTCTTGTTCCTAGGTGCAAAGTGCTGGGATGACTTGGGGTCTAATCACAATCTGCCTTCTGTCTGCGCCAAGAAACCCTGAAAACTGTGAGGTTCCCAAAGAGGCCAGATTTAAAACAGAACCAGTGGAGGGTCAGTGATTTTTGTTTCTGTTTTCCTGCCTTTTTAACCTTCAGAAAACCCAAAGATATTTCTGCTTCTTTACTTCCTATAATTTCTCTCTTTAATGCAACCTAAGGAATGAAGCGACAAGCAAACAGCAACTGGATTGTCTCTCTGTAATAAGATCAGACTGAATGAGTCATAAGAAAGAATCATCTATGCAAAACTTTCTTCTATTCTTTGGCCAAGCAAAATAAAACTTTTACGGTTTATTCTGTCTTTGTGTTGTTTTGTTTTCTGAAACATTTTCTGTTTCTTGAGAATCAGAATTTGTATCAATAGTTGGCTTATGTAATTATCAAAAATTACAATATTATTAATGAGATTATTTACAATGTTCAACTTTCTTTAGTTGAATCAGGAATTATTAAGTCAAACTTGTCAATATCTCGTGAACAAATGAATAACCTGATCAGGTTTTCTGGGTCAATAGAACCCCAGCATGTTGTACTATTTTACCTTTGTATGGAAGCCCAGAAAGCCCAAATGACGCAGAACTGTTGAAGAACAACTCAAAAAGACTCATATTCTTTTTTTCTTGTTCATCTATTGGCTACGCTAGATACAGACCCATTGTCATAGCAACTGACCGACAATAGCTTCACTAGTGTGTCAGAAATCAACACCAAAAAACGTGCAAACTATTCCCATACATGAAGTATTACATTTTCAGGCTTGATGTTTTATTTACGATTATTAATAAGTGGCTATCTGAACACAGCAGTGGTTGATTAGCCAATTTAAACACCTGCACTACTGATGAACTGTCAGAGAGTTGCCTTTGTTTTTAACAGAACCGGATACACCAAATTCCTCAGCACATCTACATGTTAAGGTTGTCAAAGTCAAGCTAGCATAACTAGCCTACTTCCCGCTCCCTTTTCTCTAAATTAAAACTTTTTCCTGACCTGTGAAATGTGATGCTCTTTGACCTTTTTATCTAGTTGTTGTAGTGAGTCCCTTTTTCTTTATATGTCAGACGTACATGGGACTTTCAACATCAATGTGTGTTGGTGTTTCCCACCAACCATTCTCAGGTGGTGATAATGGTTCTCCACCCTGGTTCTCAGTGCAGGCACAACACAGGGCTGTGTGCTCAGTCTGGCTCTGTTTACACTGTTCACCCATGACTGTGCAGCCATCCACTTCTCTGACAGGGATCCAAAGTTTGCAGATGATACAGCTGCAGTGGGTCTGATTCGGCCCGGTCTCTAGAGGCTGTCCAGTCTCTCTTATGCAGGTTCAGATGTGGGAGCACACTTTGCTGATTGGCTGTGGAGCAGCAACCACATTGGACCAGCAGATGATGACCGTACCAATCAATATTGGCCCACCTATAAAAGACTCTGCAACCATTCCTCCAGTGGGGCAGCTTTTATGGAGCTGACCACTTTGCTTGCTTGTTAGCCTTTTTGAAGACTGTTTTGGGCAGATTTGAAGTCTTTTGTTCAGCTGACCCACTTTGTTCTGCTAGAAGATTGTGCTTGAGGAGTTTGGTACTTCTTTAGTATTTATTTTTTTCTTTTGAGTTGTTTTGAGTTTAAATGAACATGTTTGGTTATTTTTGGTCATTTAATTAAGTTACACTTGACCTGCTTTAGCTTTGTTGGTTGTTGGGTAAATTGTATTACTAGTATTATCAAATATTCGTTGTATCATGTAGCTTTGTAGTTACATTTAGATAATGTTTACTTATATGCTTTTTCTCTTTTACTCTTAGTATAAGTAATGTTTCTGTGTGTTAAATAACTTTGATTCCTTCCTAAGACCTCCCTGGGAAATAGAGGTGACAAATACTCCCAGCAGAATTTGTTACCCTGCAGGACTCCCTGGGAGATGGAGGTGTTAGTTGCTTCCAGCAGAGTTTTACAGTCCTGCAATAAACTCTGCTCTGTTCTTCTTTGTGCTACAAAGCCGTTGCTTTGAAGCTATACAACGTGTCCTATTCGACGTCGTGCCTGGAGCAAGAAGGATTTAGAGTGTAGATAACATGTGTCTAGATAGTGAATGTTATTAGCGCTGCAACCATGTGACGAATTGTTTACCCCGCCCTTTGAGAGTTGCAGCGCTCAGTGTGAGAGGGTTCCTAAAAGCAATAAATGCGATCAGTTTGATCAGTTGATCAGTTTTATCGTTTACGTTTAAACAATAAAATATTTTAAAAATGAAATTAACATCATGTTTGATGCTTCTTGGTCTAACTAACTGACTGTAGTCAGATTTCAGTGGATTTAGTTGAGTTTTGACACTTTATAGTTTGATGAAGATGTGTGCGAATATTTACTCAAACTTTGATGCAAAATTAATTTTTATAGATGCCGACTTGTGCGTAAAATATGCCGCCATTTTTTGTGTGCACGGACGCTCTACATGAGGCCCCTGGACCTTAAAACAAGAACTGTTGTTAGAATCAGAAATAATTTGCTTTAAATTATCTAACAAAGATTCTTGTTATTTGTTGATGAATGTATTTTATTCAGTTATTCAAACTTTTCAGTTGGTTTAAATCCTTTTATGATTTAATTATTTAATCATCTTAGAGCTATAAGATGTTTTTTCTAAAAAAAAGAAACATCTTATTTCTAAAAACTATCACTATGTCCTGACAGCATAACATGAGACACTCTGTGAAAACATCCAGCTCCACTGCTCTATGGTCCTACTACGATCTGCAGAAATACACTGCTCTGTCAGAAACAACCAATCAGAGCCATGAGGAAGGTTATAGCGCTAACAATCACTTTGTGTATGTGCTGCACAAACCCTCCTACTTTGTCTCTGCTTTGTTACAGCTGGTTCACCACAGGGATGCTTGATATGAAAGCTCAGCTAGTTAGCATGACTATCGATGATGGTGGATAAACTGTTTCTGTAACAATAAGGATCGCACCAACCCACTACAGATCGGTGCTGCCTGTGGTGCTACTGTCACGACTTCCCACAGACAGACACCTGATGGATTCCAGTTTCACCAGTGGACTATAGGAACTGCATCCCCAGCATTCATAGCTTAATGTGGTTTAAGTGTCTGAATAACTTGATTCCTATCAAGCCATAAAACAGGCAGACGACAAATGCTGTTGACTTTAATTAACAATTAATCAAAGTTTATGTTTGGCTTCATTTTTTCCACCACTAAAATTTTACATATTCCACCAAAAATGAGTAAAAATCTTTGGGGACAAAATACCTTTGGATGTAGTTTTACTCTATCATGCTATTTACTTTTATTTGAGTAAAATGTCTTGCTACTCCACCCTTTGAGTAACTTCACTAAATGAAAATATGACTCTGTTAGTGGCAGAATCGCGCTTCTGCATCGGAGGCTGAGGCGCGATTCTGCCTCTGTTAAAGGCCTTTAACAGAGTTAGACTCTAACAGAGACTGTTAGAGTTTCTGTTGGTGGCGGACGCGCGTCTGCCTCTAACAGAAGCGTGTTAAAAGAAGACACGCAGAAATTAGTAATTTGTAGAATTCACTCACTCATATTTAACTTATCTGACGACGTTCCTGTGTTTATTTACTAGGTTGTTATTCTAACTCCTGGTCCTTAAAGTTTCTGTCTTGTTATGTAGCAGATTGTCTCAATAAATGACCGAAAATTAAATAAAACAGGTTTATGCTGCTCACATGATCGGATGTGGACGCACCGTCTGCTAAGAGGCGGAAAGGGTCAGTGACGTCAGTGAAGTAACCGCCTGTATAAGTTTTTGACGGCGCTGTTCTGAGGCAGTGTGAGCGGAGCAGCAGCGGACCTCAGTGCAGGCGGTGCATTCACAGCCGATCAGGTGAGCATCATAATGTTTACAGTTAATATCTTGTAAAATAAAAGTATAGATCTTCAGCAGTGCAGAAAAACTAATAGAAACTAAGTACAGAAAAAAAAACGTGTCTGAGGAAAGACCAGATATTTTAGTTGTTCCTGATGTTCTGCTGCCTCCTCTCCTCTTCCTCTCTCAGGATGAAGATGTCTCATTAGTTTAGTTTAGTAAAATGATTCATATTAAATTTAATCCTAGAGATTAGTCTTTAGGATTAAATCTTTTTGTCTCTTTGTGTTTCGACCAACTGGATATTTGCTGAGAATCACACAAACACAAATGCAGCACAGCAGATTTCCTTATAGAGGAATGATTCTCTTCACAGCTTCAGCTTTAGTTTCTTTATGGTTCGTTTGCAATGTTGTTTTCAAAAATAAACATTATTGTCACATTTTATTTGAAAAGTGTGAAAAATATGTGAAAAACTTAGAAAAAACTCAACAAACTATTCCCAGATTTCACTCTCTGGTGTTTTCTCCTCATGAATTATAACAGAATAATTTCACTCCTTTTACAACATTGTTTTTCTTTTCCTAACCAGAAGTCCAGTTATTATAAGGAACAACTGGACTCTTGGACTTGATGATGTTTCTGATGTCCTGCTGCCTCTCCTCCTCTTCCTCTCTCAGGATGAAGATGATCTCCAGGATCCTGCTGCTCCTCATCCTCAGCTCATGTCTCTGTGGTCAGTCTCCATCTTGTCTTTGTGACAGAAAGCTCTCTAGATGGAGCTGAAAGACTCCCATGTTCCAGTTCTCAGTGTGTCTGCTCCTCTCTTTCCCTCTCTGTCTCCTCAGCAGCAACATTTGTAGTGAATGTGACACAGAGCAGCTATCAGGCAGAGGAGAACCACAGCATCACTCTGGAGTGGACCTTCACCACCAAGACTCGGGGATCCTGGAGGGAACTGTTCATCTACTGCAGCTTGGTGGCTCCTCATAAAGAACTGGTTCTGTATCAGGTCCATGAAGGTGTTGAGATTCGAGATTCTCAGGATGAACAGTTTTCAGGACGAGTCCAGATTGACAAAGACGTCCTCAGAGAAGGACGAATCAGACTCCATGTGTCCAGACTGAGGACTGAAGACTCTGGTCTGTATCTGTGTGACGTGAAAACTGAAGATGGATTCAACTCTACAGAATGTCGACTCAACGGTGAGTTATTTGGTCAGAGTTTTTTTTTTACTTTTAACTTTTTAGGTCTTTGTTGAGCATAAATAGAAACTGTTTTTTAGTGAAATGCTTTAGCCTCTCTTTATTAAAACTTATGTTTGATCCCATCTCTAAGCACTAGAGGTCAGTAAGTTGACCTCACCATAGAGTGGTGATTCTAGATCAAATTCACCTGGGAAGTCAGCTGATCTAATAGATGAAAACTGTGATTCTATCACAATACTGCTGAAGACAAAAGTTCAACATCTTAATTTTATTTCATTATTAAAGTGAAACTGTGAAGGTAAAACATTAAATTGGTTCAAGGGATAAATTAGTTACAGTTTCTGTGCCAGCATATATCATCATCAGAAACATATTTAGTATCTCTTCAATACTTGGGCCAGTTCCAGGTCTATAGGGACACGGGCCCCTTTAGATTCATCCCTGAGTTCGGCCATGTAAAGGACTGGACTGATGGAAGAATACATTTCCACAGGCTGATGAAAGTAAAGGGTTAAGTGGATTTTCTGCTGACAGCAAAACATGCAGCACTTCTATGTGCATCTGTAAGCAAATAAAACTCTCAGCCAAACAACCAACCAGAGTCAGGAGAAGGCTCTTGGTGCTGACAATCACCATCTTGTACGTGCTGCTCACACCTTTTCCCTGCTCTTGGCTACAGCTCCTCCTCCACAGTGAAGCGCTGTGAGTGCATAAATTTTAGAAATGTAAATGAAGGACGACTACCACAGCTTCTCAGGGCCATGATCTCCACGGTCCGAGTCTCCTGACTCTCACAGGGTTTGGTACTCGCAGCACCGGTACATTTTAGTTTATGGGGCTTTATGCATCTGAACTTTTTGTGCGCCGCACTTTTCTAAATTTCTCCGTTTTAGTGTGAAAACTGTGCACTCCTTTAAACATGAGGCCCCAGATCTGTTGTTCCAGTCCAGGTCAGAGTCCAGTGTCTCTCCTTGGTCTCAGCTGCTGCTGTGGAAGTGGGCCGGTTCACTTTGACCTCTGACCTTTTTGTTCTGTTTTCTCTGTCCTGTAGTTCATAAAAACATCTCAGCTGTTCCTGGACAGAACGTCTCTCTGCCATGCCGACTCCCCAACAACAAACCTGCTGTGGCTGTGAAATGGACCCGACCGGACCTGGAACCAGAAGATGTCCTCCTGTTCAGAGATGAGCAGCCTGACCCAGAGAACCAGCATCCATCTTTTAGGAAGCGGGTGGAGCTGCAGGACAGACGGATGAAGGACGGAGACGTGTCTTTGCTTCTGAGCAACGTGACGACCAGCGACTCGGGAAAATACGAGTGTCGAGTTTTCCAGAGAGAATCATCTGGCAGGAAGAGACGCGCTTTGACCTCTGACCCCATTGGGATCGTCTTCCTGGATGTAGCGCCTCCTACAGGTGAGTTTTCATGGTTTCTATATTCCAGTGAAAGAAGGAAGCTGCATAAAGTGTTTTAATGTTCAGATCAGTGAATCTCTGATTCTGTTTTACAGAAAACGAGGAGGAAAGAAAAGAAGATGGAAGCAGAAACAAACATGTTGGACTGATTTTTGTAGCCGTTCTGATCGCTGCACTGATTATTGGTTTGATTCTTCATCATTATGTTATTAAAACAAAAGAAGAGGAAGCAGAAGATGAACAGATCACCGAACTCATAGTGAGGGTTAAGGACGGTTCTAGTTCAGATCCCCAACCTTGATCCTCAGAGTTCAACATCCTCCATGACTTGAATGTGACTTTGCTCTAACAACTTGATTGCAATGATTGCATCAGCTCCTCTGCAGGCCATCAGGTTCTGCTGAGGAGTTTTAATCATTGAATCATTTATGTGGCTACAGGGAAAGTCCTAAAGCCTGCAGGACTTTGGGCTCTGAGGACCAGGGTTGGGATCACTGCTCCAGTTGACCCAAGATTGGTTTCTTCAGCTGTTACAGCCGATATCTTGATGCAGTGAAAGTGAAATTTTGTATTTTGAACAAATCAATTTTAAGAAGCAGGAACACATTTATTAAAAATGTATGCACAAAAAACAGTTTTGCAGCTTAAGAATCAATATTTTTTTTTCCTGAATTTGTTCAAAAAGGAGTGAGAAGAAATTTAAACTGTTATTATTCTTCAATATATATATACTTCAATCTGGAGAGACTCAGACGGAGATGAGAAGACAATTAGAAGAGTTTATTGACAAACAGAATTTAAAGTCTTTGGCGCTCGGGCCCCGGCTGGGGATAACGGTTATCGCAGCGTTAGCGATAGGCTTCAGATGAGCATCCCCGATGCTGTTAGGAACGTCATCCCCCGGGGCCCGGCACTGGTGGTGGAGGTTGAAGAAGGGTGCGGGCCTCAGGACCGGGCGAATGGAGGAGAAGGGGTGGTGGTGGGTTGAGCTCGGCTGGAGAGCGAAGGACGCCATGAATGAAGGTCCTTATCAGCTGGGACTTGGTCGATGATTGGACGTGACGTGGCTTGGTCCGGCGTTGATAGGTCGACGATTGTGGGCAGGTCGCTTCAATTAACGGGTCCCAGTGGGGATAAAAGAGTCTTCCAGTTTGAATTTGCGCCTAGGCTTCATATCCCATATTATTTTAGTTTCTTTATTTCCTCCATAACTATTTAAAAATAGTTAAATCTTCATATAACTTTGATTATATTGTCATATAAATATATTTATGCTTGTATATTGTTTCCTTTCTTTAGCCTTGATGTTTCACAAAGTCACTTCACATGTTAATGTTCACATGCATTTCAATGTTATTCTTATTTTTGTTCATATCTGCATTGTGCCCTCCTTCTCTTTCTGCTAATTATTATTGAATATTTTTGCATAGTAATTATGTGTGAATGTTATCTTTTGGGTTTATTTTCAATGGAAATTTAATGTACATGATTTTGTATAAAGTGTGTTTTTAATCTTACTGTATTAAATATCCTTATTGTTTTTTTCTAAAGTATGATTATCAACTGCAGAGTATTTTTATAGCTTTTTCTCAGACCTAAACAAAGTAGAATAGTTAAAGTAAAGACATTGATGAATATAGAATATGCAGGAATTTCAGATCTAAAATATAAATTTATTCTTCCAAGAACTGCAGTAAATATGATCAGATTTGATCTGACAGTTTATATGAGGTTTCCAGCAGATTTTATTTCATTCACTCTTTCAAAATGTTTATTTTTAATTATGAGTTCTACATTAAATTGTACATTATTCCTTCCAAACAGTATAAACTTTGTTTTATTCAGGTATATTTAGAAATTATTTCTGTTAAAACTCAGGTCTAGTTTGTGTCTTCAGTCCTAATTGGATTGTTGAATTACTGATCACAAAAACATTTAAACTTCAATAATTTAATTTATGTATGTTGATATTTTGTTGCTGAGCTAATAAAATATTCAACTTTTCTTGTTTCTTTGTTTTCAGTGTTTTTCAAACTTTTCTCAGTTAAATTTTTATCTTTATAGTTAAATAAATAAACAGGAAGTAGAAACAGAGAATCTGATGAAAGATGTTCAATTAATGCATAAAAATAAATTAAATCAACAAATGTTACTAAATTATTTCATGTTGTTTCCTGATTCTGTTTCATGTAAACTGAAGTGAAGATCACAGAGTGAAGCATCAGGATGAAGCTGCTGATCATCTGATCAGATCAATATTTAATAATCACGTCTTAAAGCTGTTAGAAATAAACACATTTCATTAAAGGAAACATTTCTAAATCTGTGTTTTCACATCAGAACTGAATAAAGACAGAAAGGAGGAGAAATACTAACTTTCACTGCTGAGCAGCTTTTAGTCAGAGCTTAGAGCGCCACCATGTGGACAAAACCACACATTGCAGCTGATCTCTGCTGAGGTAACATTTTACTTCCTGGTTGGATCTTTATAGATTTGACTGATTTTAGTGAATATTATTATTCTGCATCCTCGTCTTCTCAACTTTATTGATTTATTTCGTGTAAACAGATTTACTTACAATAAGATGAAACAAGCAGCAGGAAAATAATCATTTTAACCAACTTGTTAAACCAACTGCTGGTTTAACCAACTGACTGAAGCAGCTTGAAGTGAAGAAACACAATGTCTGGTTCATCTGTGGACATTTTGTAGAAAAAGTGCATTAATGAGTGAATGTTTAAGGTGATCAGGCTGATCAGATGGCAGATATTATGGCTGCATGAATAATTAATATTTATATGAACTTGCTGGTCCCTAGTGGGGTTTTGAGGCTGCTGCTGCCTGTCTCCACTAGGTGTCACCCTAGACAGGATATAATGAAATAATGGATATAATGATGACTTTGGAAACGTCCTTTTTTTACCCTGAAAGTTTTCTTCTAGTATATGAACTGAAACATGAGAGTAAATTACAGAAAGAGAAAATGTTTCATTCAATATGAGAGCAAAGCTGCTGGTTTGATGCTCAGACTGTCTCTCACATCAGTGATCAATAAAGTTTAATGAGAGAATCTGGAGAATTAAAGTCATTGGATTGAACCACTAACACAGATTATATAGAATAATGAAACCATTCAGGTCAAAATTGGATCCTAATGAATATTTGTTTGTTTTAAGAGCCAGAAATGATAATTTGTTTGTTTTTGTTCATTTTTATGAAGCCAGTTGTGCATCAAGCCAGCAGGTCGTCATCATGTTGAAAACTCAGTTTAAAGATTTAAAGATGAGATTCTTTGATTTAGAAACATTCATCGTCTCAAGTTAATTCTGCATTTTTATCTGTTCTGCTGCTTTGAACTGAAACTGAACATCATGGCAGCTGAGTCGTCGTTTCAGTGACTTGAAACAACATCATCTATAATTATTGTCTCAATATTACAGATAATAACATGCAAAGAAACGGTAACATCTGCAGTTCTGTCTTTATTAACAACTCATCTCCAAAAATATTTTCATGTTCATCAGATTTTCCTCATTCATGGTGAGACAAAGTCAAACATCTCATCAGTGGTTTCTCTCTTGTTACAGAAGGAAATCATTCTTTAATTCAGTCTCTCTTCAGACTAAACAGTTTGACTTTAGTAGAAGCATTTTGTTCTGCAGGTGTTTGTTTAGAAACTTCTTGTTACCTTGAGTTACTCAGCTTACAGGAAATCAAACTACCTGTGAAGAATATAATGGTAACAGCTCAGCTCTGTTCTGGTTGACCATGTCAGTCCATGTCAAACTTTTTTCTGTTTTCAGAAAACAAGGCAGCTCTGTGATGAGGGACAAATCCTCTAACAGAGGCAGAAAAAATGTTTCTTTCTGTTTTGTCAGAAATATTCTGACAGAATGTTTGTTTCTGACTTCAGGTCCAGGTTATGCATAACAGGAGGATGTTTACAGCAGCTTTATTTTATCTTTACAATATCATAAGAATCTACAGAACTGTGAAATGTGCAAGGACCTGATGCTGCAGGGACTGGTTAAAAATCACAGAATAAAAAATCAGCAGCAGATCTGTAATTTGAATACAGTTTAGAATTAGAGAAAATTCTGAATGTCATAAAAGAAAAGAAAAGAGGATGTAATAAACCTCTACAGTATTTCTGCAGACTGATGTAAAACCAAGACAAAAGCACCGCAGCACATATTCAGTCATGTTATTCTCATAGGTTATAATCCACATCTTATTTATGATTGTTTTGTCATGAGGATGTTAGTAACTAAAGGTCATTACAAGGTCAGAGTTTTGCATCCATCATATAGTAACGTGTTTCCATTCCACACAGGCTGATCTCGTCCATGTCACGATGCATTGATGCAGTAATTTATACTAGAGCTACATGTTTACAACAAACATCTAGTGTTAAAAAATGTTAATTTTATGTTTTAATAATTTTTAGTTGAAAGGTTCAAGTCTTTGTTTAATTTAACTTGAGCAGAAAAACCAGTTTGTAACCTGAAAGTTAAACCTTCATGTTGCTAAAATAAACACCTCCTTCCTGTTTCCAGTCATGAGTGAATCTGATGCAACAATGTTTGTGTTCAGATTAGAGCAAAAACATTGCAGATAATAACTTCATCTACTGGACTTTCCTCACTCACAACGAAGCCTCAGTCACTGTCTGATCGTCTCTCCTGCTGAAAATATTAATAATCACAGTGAGGAGAATCGACTCAATACTCCACTACAAAGTAAGTATCTGAAACTAATATATCAGTTTTACAGTCTGTGTCTTTATATTTTTAATTTTAAATTGTCATACACTCTTATTGTTTACAAGCAGTGACTGATTCAATATCACTTTATTTTTTACTTTAAAATAGATTTAAAGTTAATAAAGTTGCTGCTATTTCTGTTTAGTAGAAAACAAACCTGGTTATTTTCAGATGCTTCTTTTTATATTTTTATGAATTGAATTTTTAACAAACAAGATTGTTTGACACAAATACTGAAAGAAGTTTTTACATCTTAACAGAAATTACTTCTGTATGTTGTAAAAAGAAAATTAGGATGGAAATGTGTAAATAAAAGCTGAGCTTACAAAGAATATAAGCTTTTAGTTTTCTTTAAGCGCTCTATGAAAATGTTCTTTGTTTACACAGGCATTCAGTTTTTTAGGTTTAATGTCTCTGAGAGAAGATCATTTTTATGTTGACTGAAGCATTTTTTAAAACAAAAGTTAAACTGAATCAGGTTTAAAGTTCAGAAATGTTCTGGTGTCATTTCAGGTCATTTCCTGAGAGAGATGAATCCAGAGAAACAGCTTCAGTCAGTCACACCTGTTCTTCTGCTTTGGTTCACGTTTTATCGAGCTCTTGGATCCTGGCTGTGGCTGACAAACATCAATCAAAAGGTTTGTCGGTTCCTGAAAAAACTGAAGGTGGGGAATTAAAAACATCTGACAACAACATTTCACTGTCATTTTACAACTCAGAGTTAAAAGTTTTTATTCGAGTCACTATAAGAACAAATGTTCTGGGTTTGTTCCTGCTTGACTGAGAGAAACTTCTCTGGTTTAAACATTAATTTTGTTTTGAAAACTGTTTCACTCCTTCACCAAACTATCAGATCAACCACAGCAGCTTGTTAATCCCAGCAGGAGGCTGACTGACAAGGACGAGGGTCTAGTCAAAGTACATAAGAAACAATAAATCTACCAACAGCATAACCTTGGATCAAAACAAGAAACGACAGAAACAAGCTAACAGAAAGTCACTTTGTTGACTTTCTATTGTTGCATCAACACTTATAATGAAAAGCAAAGACAAACCTTAGAGACATGATCAGTGTGAACTCTTGTGATCTGCAGATCTGGATCAGGAACACGGTTGGATTTTATGTTGTGATGGATTTTATTAGTAAGTTTATCATATTTGTTTCTAGTTTTTCTTTTTTGACTTTAATACTTTGTGTAATTTGACAGAATATTAAAGTCATTGCAGGTTAAGGAACAAAAGCAACTAATTTATGACAGAAAATGTTTATGTTTTGTTTGTAGTAAATATGGGAAGTTAATCAAGATGTTTCTGAGTTTTATAGTAGCAATGTATTCCTCTATTTCTATATGTTTATTTTTATTGATCTATAATAGTACTCTGTGGTACTATGAACATGCAGTGGACAAAAAGATGTTTATTTACTATTTACTGTTATTGATAAAATCTCTTAAAGTCTGTAAAACTAGAAAGCAGAAAATTTGTTTTATTTTTCTGAGTCTCTAATTGAAGATCCTGAGATTTTTTTTTCTGAATGAAGTCAGATTGAGTTGTTATGAATCCAGATGTTCCTTGTATTGTTAGTGATGATGTTCCTGATGTTCTGCTGCCTCTCCTCCTCTTCCTCTCTCAGGATGAAGATGATCTCCAGGATCCTGCTGCTCCTCATCCTCAGCTCATGTCTCTGTGGTCAGTCTCCATCTTGTCTTTGTGACAGAAAGCTCTCTAGATGGAGCTGAAAGACTCCCATGTTCCAGTTCTCAGTGTGTCTGCTCCTCTCTTTCCCTCTCTGTCTCCTCAGCAGCAACATTTGTAGTGAATGTGACACAGAGCAGCTATCAGGCAGAGGAGAACCACAGCATCACTCTGGAGTGGACCTTCACCACCAAGACTCAGGGATCCTGGAAGAATCTGTTCATCTACTGTGAAGCAAACACTGATCATGGAGTTTTAGTTCTCTATCAGGTCCATGAAGGTGTTGAGATTTCAAAGTCTCAGGATGAACAGTTTTCAGGACGAGTCCAGAGTGACAGAGACGTCCTCAGAGAAGGACGAATCAGATTAAATGTGTCCAGACTGAGGACTGAAGACTCTGGTCTGTATCTGTGTGACGTGATGACAGATTATGGATTCAACTCTGGAAGATGTCGACTCAACGTTACTGGTGATTTTAAGCTTCAAAAAAACTTTAAAGTTTTTCTGTTAATCAGCCAAGAATTTGTTGCTCTTGTGTCGTTTAGCTCAGAAGTATTTTCTCTTTTCATTTCTTTTAACATGTTTTTATGTTTATTGTGTTTTCACGGCATCTTGTCTGTCTGTTGGTTTCCCTAAAATTTAAAGCCAAAGTCAATATAAAGCAAACATCAGTTTCTCTGACCAAACGTCTCTAATGAGGCACAAAATCAGTTTTTATCTTTTGGTTCTTTCCAGCTTCTTCTGGAATTTTCCATCATCATAAAGAAGATTCAGTGTCAGACAGTCGAGGACGGGTCGGCCTTTATGTTTTACTGGGACCGACAGCAGCAGCAATCATAGTTTTACTGATCAAACATGGATCCAGAACTCTTTAGTGAATCGGCTGATGATGAACTTTAATTCAGTTGTTTAACTCTGAAGCTTCAGGAAGCAGCTGATGGATCCTGAACTCATTTTGGATTCTACTTTGGTAAACAGGAGAGATCATGATCTCCAGTCCTGACAGCAAAACAATCCCACATCATTACTCCTCCACCACTGTGCTTTACAGCTGCTGTTGAATCTTTTCTGCTCATTTATTACTAAGTCTGTAAACATGTTGTTGTTGTTTAAAGCTAAAACTTCCCCACTGGTTTTATTTTTCCCTGTTGCTGTAGTTTTGTAGTTCACTTTGACGTAACTTTAGAAATAATATTATATATGTATAAATGTTTCCAAGATAATTATTTCTAATTAAGTTAGAGTTAATAGTCAATGAAATGATGAACTTTAAACCTAAAGAATAAATTTGGGCTCAACTTTACAATAACAACATTTAATGAAGGAAAAACTGATTTTTATTCATTACTGTATTTAAAGATAATTAAATTCTTGTTTCCAAATCTTTTTAAAAGATTCAAAGTCCTGTACTGTTATGTTTTAATGTTTTGATGCTCATTGTCATTATCATCTGCTCTTCCTACAATGTTTATTCATGAATATTTATGAATTTACTGTAAAATTATTTGACTTCATGTGAAGTTTTCCTGATAACTTTTCTAAACTAAACGAGGTGAGTCAGGAAGTTTCCCAGATGTTTGAATGTTTCTTCACGTTTCTGTACGATAATGTTCTTGTTAAATGATTGAATAAAGAAATGACCACAGAGAACCAGTCCTCCATCAGATCCAAGATGGCTTCCACTCTGCAAGGTGTCGACTCAGCATCTCTGGTAGGTTCAGTAAAATATTTGTCATTTTTAATCATTTATATTTAAAGTTTCTATTCCTGCAGCGTTTTGCTTTATTCTGATGTAAAATCCTAAAGAAAATGATGAGGATCAATAGAGGATGACTTACAGCTCCAATGAGGGAAATATTTAGTGTTTCCATAAATCCTGGTTCTGTTGCTGCTGACCCGTCCAGCTGCAGCTGGCAGTAATTTCAGTCTGCTTCTTCTTTAAAATGTCCAGAATCACAAAAATATTAGCAAATATCTCAGTGCATATTTACTCATTATTATTCAAACACTGTTTTTAGAAACTCAAATGTTTTCCAGGCTGTTTTTGCTCATCCTGATCTGGACTTTTAATTTCTCCTCTTCATGTTTTGGTTCTTAATGTTGGCAGAAACATGAGGATTAAAATCCCACCTGAATCATTTTCTCAGTCCAGCTGCTGTTCATGTTGCAGTTAAACAACAACATCAGTTCTTATGGTTCAAACTGCAGCAGGAATCATTTCACAGAAAATCCTGTCAATATTTTACCTTCGGCTGAAATCATCAGACGCTGAGTCGGCATCTTCCAGAGACGAAACCGTCTTCAGTCTGAACACATGGAGTCTGATTCATCCTCTGAGTGGGTGTAGATGATTGATTGATTGGTTGATTGATTGATTTGTTTTGTTCTTTGAAGCCACAATGAAACAGAGAATTCAGATTTCACATTTTCAATCGTTTCAAGAGTTTTTTTTTCTATTTGCTTCGATTATTTGGAGACAATTTATTAGATTGTTGTAGTGGCGACTTTTCAGCACTAGAGGGAGAAGCAACGTTTAGTAAAAAGCTCAAATAGAGCTGATCTCAGTTCTGGAAACAAACATCTCAACAGTGAACAACCATCCTGACAGAAAGTCTGCATAAATATGGATTTATTAATAACATGAGAACATTATGAACAGACCAACTGGAGCAGATAAAAAACTTTATGCTCAGTAACAAAGAGCATCAATTAAACAGCTTTAAGACCAAACATCAGAACAGATCAATGAGTCCAGAAAACTTTGAATCAATATTTTACAGTATATTCTAGAATATTTGTAATTTTTCAGAGACTCTGGAGGTTGAGTTTATTATCTATAAGCCATAATCAAAGTTACAAGAAAAAAAAAGGTTTAGAATATGTGAGTCTATATAATATATGCTAGTTTTACTTTCTGAATTAAGTGTTGAACTTTTTAACAAAATTATAACTTTTTGTGCTCTTGTTTATTTCTACAGTGGAATAAAAATAATATATAAACACAGTTGCTGATGAGAAAACCTTCATTTAATGTCTCAACATACATTCATCACCATTCAGTGAATTATTACTGTTTAAAATGAATTATTTCAGGAACTTGACCTTCCAGTTTATATTTAGTAAAACTGCTGGTGTGATTTGAGCTGTGGGCGGAGTCACGTGTTTAACTCCTCCCACGCCGCCGCAGTGAAGCTCTGCTCGGAGCAAACCGTAGAAACTTTTTCTGCCTCTGAACCTTCGTGATTCTCCAGTGTTGAAATCTTATCATTTCAGAGACAGTTTCATTATAAACTGTAAACAAATGAAACATTTTCTGAGTGTGAAATATCAAACACATTTCGTCACTGCAGACATATTGATCTGTGAAGCACTTCAGACTTTTTTATTCGTCTTTATTCTGTTGAAAGAAAGAACAGAAACGAATCTATGAACGTAAACGGGACTGATTGTGTTGTCAGCGTTGGTGGGAAACCCTGAGTTTAAGAGCTGAAACATGTTGGACAAACACGTTTAATACTGATAGGAGACACAAAACATTCAGAGAGTTCAGAAAGAAAAACAAGTTACAGGAGATTAAAAGTTATTTTACAATATATGAACTGGGAAACACAATGTTATTATTTACTGATTGTGTTTTACACTCACAAGAAACGTGTAGTTTAGTAAAAGGTTTTATCCAACTAACTCTAAACGGATCCACATTAAATATAATAAACTTACTCGGTTAGTTTTTCTTCTTCATCAGCGTCATCACTGACCTTGTGTCCAGGTCTCTGCACAGCTTTGCTGCTGATCTACAGGCCTGAATTAACAGATCGACTAATTATTTCTGCTATGCGCTTCCAATAACAGATGGTTGAGGAATCAAACCAAAGTTTGTTGGCAGCTTTCACGACTGACATCATTCAGCTCCACAGTTTCCGCTTTGCTTTGCTTTGCTTTGTTCTTGTACTGCAACTCATTCCTCAGAGTCTAACGGAGCAGGAGGGGAAACTCCCTGATTCAGGACGAGTCCGGTGTTATGCCCTGCAACAGGGAGATGAATGTAAAGAATGTCCGGCATTAGGAGGAGGAGTTCTTAAAGTGAGTAGGAGTTTGATCCCTCGACCGCCTCTAAAAAGCATAACTGAAATTATTTGTCTGTCTGTTAGTTTAGATCTGGTCTGTAGCTTTAGAGATCAGTAGCAACGTTATGCAGAGACCTGGACACAAAAGTTGACAAAGCAACAAAATATGGAGGCTGATAAAGAAGAAAACTAACAGAGTAAGTTTATTCTATGTGGATCTGTTTGTCTATAATTTAGAGTTAGTTGGATAAAACCTTTTAGTTAAATACACGTTTCTTGTGAATAAATGTAAAACACGACAGTTAAGTCCTGAAACCATGTTTTCCAGTTCATCTATCTGTAATAATAACTTTTAATCTTCTGTAACTTGTTATTATTTCTTGCAGCTGAAAGTTTAGTGTCTCTGGTTTGACACTTTTGTCCAACATGTCTCAGGTTTCAAACTCAGACAGGATGTGTCTCCATCCTGTTCTCCACACCACGACATGTGGAAAATGTTCAGCAGGGAAAACTGCAGCCTGGAGAGGATTGTCTAAAAACCTCTCTCACATTTCGATGCGTTTCACAAGGATGAAGGAGTGAACTGATGCTGGATTCAGAGCAGACTCAGTTCACTCCTTCACACAGGATTCACCAGAGACAATCCTAGATACAAACATCTTACCTGAAGAGAAGAACTGGACCGTTGCTCAGTGGGTCAAAGTCCTGTTTTCAGATGAAAGTAAAGTTTGTATTTCATTCAGAAATGAAGGTTCCAGAGTTTGGAGGAAGAATGAAGAGAACCAGAAACCAAGTTGATTAAAGTCCAAAGTGAAACTGACTGGATAGAAATTAAAAGTCTTTTCAGAAACCTGATATCTCTGTTTAGGATATTTATGTTTTTATTGGTCTTATACAGTTTTCTAATTGTCTGTAAATAATAATCATCAAAATTACAAGAAGGCTCAGAGAATATAATCTAAATATTTTATTTAGATATAAACAATCTAAATAAAATATTTCAGAATAAAAGTTTCAGAAGGAGCAGAGAATAAAAACATGTTCTGTTGTCTGACGGCTGTATAGTTTTATTACCACAAGGTGGCAGTATTGATCTGTTTCTAAATAAAGTTAATTCTGTAGCAGGAATCCAGATGTTCCTTGTATTGTTAGTGATGATGTTCCTGATGTTCTGCTGCCTCTCCTCCTCTTCCTCTCTCAGGATGAAGATGATCTCCAGGATCCTGCTGCTCCTCATCCTCAGCTCATGTCTCTGTGGTCAGTCTCCATCTTGTCTTTGTGACAGAAAGCTCTCTAGATGGAGCTGAAAGACTCCCATGTTCCAGTTCTCAGTGTGTCTGCTCCTCTCTTTCCCTCTCTGTCTCCTCAGCAGCAACATTTGTAGTGAATGTGACACAGAGCAGCTATCAGGCAGAGGAGAACCACAGCATCACTCTGGAGTGGACCTTCCCCACCAAGACTCAGGGATCCTGGAGGGAACTGTTCATTGACTGCAGCTTGTTGGATCCTCGCAGAAGATTATTCCACTATCAGGTCCATAAAGGTGTTGAGATTTCAAAGTCTCAGCATGAACATTTTTCAGGACGAGTCCAGATTGACAAAGACGTCCTCAGAGAAGGACGAATCAGACTCCATGTGTCCAGACTGAGGACTGAAGACTCTGGTCTGTATCGGTGTGAAGTGAAAACTGAAGATGGATCCAACAATGCTGCATGTCGACTCAACGTTACTGGTGAGTTCATGTTGCAACATATGAACTTTATAAAGTCTAAATGCTGAAAAAGTGAAATTGAACTGAAAAAATGCAGCAAAGTTTTTCTGATATATAAAAAAAAAAACTTTTGTGTTTTTCTGTGAAATTATTTCTTCCTGTTTCTCTTGGTTTTTATTTATTTAGATTATTTTTTCCTCTGATTTAGTTTGAGGAAACTCAGACTGAGGTAAAAGTCCTAACTGGTTTCATCCAGAGAGTCGGAGAAAAATGAAAAGTTTTCATGTTTCTTTGTGATCAGAACCGACCCGGTTTATAAAGGTTAAAACAGAATAAAATGTTTCTGTGTTGTTTATATGGTTTCATGTTTAATTGTTTCCCATTAAACTTTATTCTTCTAAAGGTTTCTGTAATATTCAAAACTCTCTTCTATCTTTCCAGCAGCTGCTGATGTTTGTGCAGTCCGGAGAACGACCTTGGATCCAGAACCAGAAGGTCGAGGAAGGAACGGCCCCCATGATTCTCTCGGACTGACAACAGCAGCAGCTGCTGCTGATGTCTCTCCAACCCAGAAAACGACCTTGGATCCAGAACCAGAAGGTCGAGGAAGGATCGGCCTCCATGTTTCTCTGTTACTGACAGCAGCAGCAGCAGCAGCTCTGATGGTCAAACTTTTCCTGACTCTCCGTTCAAAGGGTTGATATGGATGATGATCCTGTGGGCAGGAAGGAGCTCCAGTAGCAGTCTGTGTTGGACTGAATATGAAGAAGCCTCTGACTGAAGACTGTTGCTGTTTGACCAAATCATGGCTGCATGACAAGCAAACAGGTCAAATATCAGACAGCAGAGAAAATAATTCACTGAAACACTGGATGACATCATCAGGCTCTGCTAATCCACCTCATCAGCTTCTGCTTCTCCTCTGTAGAGAGAGAGTAAGTTGTAAAACAATACATTGTTGTCATGGTTACGTATCACTACAACTGTCTGAAAGTAAAAAGTGTAAGAGCAAAAATCCTTCTAGTGGCAGAGCAACCAGAACCAGAGGGAAACCAGAACCAGAACCAATCAGAGCCGACGTAGCTGAGCTGCTCCAACATGGCTGTCATGGAAGAAATTACTTTAGCAAGAGTCTGGATGAGAAGAAATAAGGAATTTATTAAAACCTTGCAAGGTGAGAACAGAAATACAGAGTCGTAGGAATCTGTCAAGTCTGCTCTGACCAACAGTGGATCTGGTTTCCTTTTATAGGTTCTGGTCAGAGAAGAGAGACTTGATTGGACTATAGGTGTGAATCCCTGATTGTGATGTACCAGAGATTCTGTGGAGACCAACACAGATAGTCTGGCCATTTGTCTGTTGTTAAGGAAAGGAGATGATTCTCTGATGCTAAAGGATAAATTCTACGTTGGGAAGAAACTTTTAGATCGTCTCCAGGATCAAGGAGCTCCTGCTGTTCTTTGGTACAGCAGAGGCCCATCTGAGAGCAGCTTGACCAAAATCATGATAAGATCATGCAGACAACCTAAAGCAGAAGAGAGGTGAGGAGAACCTTATAACATTTTCTATTACGATGGCGCCTCCATGTTTTCTCTGTTTATTGAGATCAAACTTCTGGACTTTGGTCTCATCGGTCCAGAGGATTTTGTTCCAGGAGTCGTTTGGTTCAGTTCTGATGACTTTGTCCAGTTCAGTCCAGATTAATGGATGTTTTTACACAAGTTTATAATTGAAGTAAAAACCAGCTGGTGAAACGTTTATAATAAATGTTATTTTTATAAACAACTGATTTTTATAAATGTTTTTATATGTAAAATATTTTAATTTAGTGAATGAATGAATCGTAGTAAAAAAATGAACAGAGTCTTTCCATCTGTTGTTTTGAATCAACTTTAAAAAGTTTTGTTGAAGCAAATTTATTGAAGTCATTTTTCTCAGAGCTTTGATTCAGAAAGTATTAAAATTCAGTCATTTCAAATGAATCAACATGAATCTCAATGAAAAGCTGCCAGTGAGTCGTTTTCTCAGCTTTCAGCTCCAAAAGGTTCTGTGGATCAGAACCATCCAGTTATTAAAGCTGAACAGCTGAGAGGTTTTGTTACTGTGATCAGTTTATCTGCTTTGTTTTCTGTTTCTGCTGTTAAAATGTAAATAAATCAGTTTTATAGAAAGATGCTGTCAGGACTCTAATTCCATGTTAATAGAATAAATTTCATTATTTTATCATATTTATTTTTCTGCAGCGTCTCATTAAACCGTCAGATGATCAACATTTAGCTCCAGATCAACTGGTTCAGAGCAGCTGGTTAAACTGGAGCTTTGATCAGGAACCAGAACATCTGGACCCAGATGTTCTGAGTAACAGAGTTTTAATCTATAAAACTCTGAATAATAATAATAATAATAATAATAATAATAATAATAATTATTATTATTATTATTATAATAATAATAATAATAATAATAATAATAATAATAATAATAATAATAATAATAATAATCACTAAAATCAGTCAAATCTATAAAGATCCAACCAGGAAGTAAAATGACGTTACCTCAGCAGAGATCAGCTGCAATGTGTGGTTTTGTCCACATGGTGGCGCTCTAAGCTCTGACTAAAAGCTGCTCAGCAGTGAAAGTTAGTATTTCTCCTCCTTTCTGTCTATATTCAGTTCTGATGTGAAAACACAGATTTAGAAATGTTTCTTTAATGAAATGTGTTTATTTCTAACAGCTTTAAGACGTGATTATTGAATATTGATCTGATCAGTTGATCAGCAGCTTCATCCTGATGCTTCACTCTGTGATCTTCACTTCAGGTTGAGTTCAGATCAGGTAACATGATCCTGAGATTCTGGATCAGAACCAAGAACCCGTCCTCACCAGATATTCAGACGACCAGCTGCAGATCAGCAGCAACTCCAGCCTCATGCAGGTCAAAGGTCAGGCTGCGTGTGCAGAGGAAACCAGAATCCTCCAACATCAAGACGGTTCTAAACAAATACCTGCAGAACAAAATGCATCTATAAAGGTCAAACTGTTCAGTCAGAAGAGAGACTGAATTAAAGAAAAGCTTAGTGGTGCAGCAACTGGGAAAGTTTTGAGCAGAGAATCAGAACCGAGGTTAGAGGAACCACTGATGAACTGTTTGAGTTTCAGAAATGGTTCACGAATGAGGAAGCTGTTCTTTTCTGTCAGAAACAAAAGGTTTGCAGAACTGAATCTGAAGCAATTAAACTAAATTAAGGATTAATGAACCACAGAAATGAGCAGGGTTCTAATGATGAAATAAATAATCCTGTTAAAGGTGTTTCCTGTCTGACAATCATCTCTTACACTGTCTGTTATCAGACAGGAAATCAGTGCTGCACTGACTGAATGATGATAAAATGTGTTGTCAGGAGAAATAGAGTCAATGTTTCTCAGTGTTTGAGAAAAGCAAGCATAGATCCTCCATTTGTTTCTGAAAGCTGATTTTCAGGTTTGTTCTATTAAAACTGTTTTCTACATGTGACCAGATGTATCTCTGTGAGGCTTCTTCTGTAAAACTGAGGAATATGATAGAGATTAAATTATAACATATTTGATCTTATTTGCTCCAACATTCTTACCAATTCATCAACTTTAACACCTCAGTGTTCATGATTTTTCAACCTGCCATAATTTCAGGCACAGAAGCTTCTGAAGAAGAAACTTCAGCTCATTTATCATTTAATAAAATACTCAGTGAAATGAAAACATGTTTTCCTTTGAATGATCAGATCAGTGGCTCTGACTGGAAAATTCAGAATGAGGAACTTCATTAGAGTTTTGAAAGTTGAACTGAACAGAGAAAAAGATAAATAAATGTTCAGAAATGATTGTTGGCTTTGTAACAAACTGCTGCAGGTGAATCAGCAGGTGAGATATTTATTTCCTGTTAACTCAGTAAGCTTCCTTTGCAAACACTTCATGTTTTTGTCAAAGTGACATAAAGCATGAAGGTTTCAAAATTCAGTTTTTTTTTTTAACCTTCAGTTTTACCAGAGTGTCTCACCTGGTAACTGCATGGTGGAAGCAGCAGTAAAAGTCTGACGTTTAGTGAGGATAAAAGTCAACAGCAGATCTGTGAGCAGCTCATCTGTCTTTTGAAGACAATTTCCATGTGAGGAAAATGTGTGTAAAAGAAAAAAAGGATGTAATAAACTTCTATATGATCTATTTCTACAGACAGAAATCAAGAGAAAAAAAACATGGCAGCATCTATAGTCATATTATTCATGGTTTATGTAATCCACATCTTATTCATGATATTTTGCCACAAGGAGAGTCAGCAACAAAAGGTCACTGCTGAAGAAGTTGGTTGTTCACAGAACTCTGTATTAAAGCATATTGTAAATGAGCTTCCATTCCTCTTAGTGCCACAGGCTGATCTCCTCCATGCCACGATGCATTGATGCAGTAATTCAAGCAGGAGGAAGTTCAGCCAATTACTGGAGGCATAGAAATGTACAAACCTTACAGACGCTGACATTTGTGCTCAAAATATCTGTTTTTGGTCCAATTACATATTCTCATTTCCTCAGATCCTGGATTTTGAGGTTTCTTTGCCTGAAAGCCATAGTTATAAACATTTCCAAAAATAAAAGCTCTAAATATTTTACTATGTGTATCAAATCTCTACAAAATGAGAGTTTACTTTCTGAAATTACTGGCAAGAAATATTGAATTTTTATTCAATATTCTAGTTTTTGAGTTTGTTAAATCAATATTGAATAAATTATGGATGAATTGATTCATGATAAAGTTTGTTGGTTTAGTAATAAGCAGATTGAGTTGATATTTATGTTTCTAGATCTTCACACAGTAAATCATGAATTAATCGATGAGTAATAAATGATGCAAAATTATTTTCCACCAAACAAATAAAATAAAATAAATAAAATGCTGAACTGATCTTAATGTTTATTTTTCCATGATTAAATTATTTTTCAGTAAAATGCTGAACCAGAGCAGAACTGAGCTGTTATTATTATATTCTTTACAGTTTTGACTTCCTGCAAGTGAGGAAAAAGTAACTGTTGAAATGTATTGTTTGAGGTAACAGTCAGAGGAAGCAGTACACAGATTCCTGTGTGTTCAGGATTCTGTGTGGTGATTGGCTGTGCAGAATCTGCAGTACGATCCTGCAGGACTGTACAGGTTTGTTGGGTTGTTTCAGTGCGAAAAATGTTTGCTGTGCAGCCAGTCTGCAGCTGAAAGCTGAAAGGTTAAATGAAACTTCCTACAAAACTTGTTTCAACTCGCTGGTGGAGAAACGACTAAACCTCTCCTGCGTCTCACCTGAGACTGACTTCCCTGCGTCTCCCTGCTTTTACATGAAGAAACTTCAACTCTTTTATCACTTTCAGAAAAATAAAACCTCAATGAAATTAAAAGTTGGGTTGCTTGAAATGATCAAACCAGTGACTGGTTGTAAATGAGAATGAGGAACATAAGCATCTTCAAAAGTCTGCTCTGCTTCTTTCTAGCTTTGTTTTTAAAACAATATATTTCTGAGCAACGATAATCCTGGTCATTTTTTATTGACATATTTCCACATGTTTAACCCACTGATATCAGCATCGGATTAACTCACTGAGTTAAAGCAATAAATAATTTTGTTCAAGTTTTCATTCCAGTTCAACATCATTTATATAAAAATATCAACAGGTTTGTGAATGAAAGAAATAAACAGACCTGTGGCTCATTCTGTTCTCCTGTTGGCTCCTAATCAGTTAAGTTGTGTGGAAATTGATGGTGTTTTAAATATAAATTCGTGTTTAAAGGTTATTTAGTCATTTTTCTGCCTGCTCTCAATGAAAATCTGCAGAATTTGCAAAACATAATTATTGATCAGGCAGTAGATTGATTTTTGTGATTAGGCCTCAAACCTTGTGCTTTTCCCCTTCATTTGAGTTTAATATAAATGAAACTTTCTATAAGTTTGATGTCTGACTTGTGGTTAATAGAAATTAAACTGATTAATTTATTTTAAAATAGAGAAATTTTTATAACATATAATTTAGATACTTTGAAAAGCAATTTTTTATTGAAGGGTCATTAGCACCTTTACGATTTAAAAATGTCTTGTTGCTGATTTCTGCTCTGAACATTTTACTGCTTCAGATTCAAACCTGCAGTTTAGGAGTTTCCATCTGAAGAAACTGAGGTCAAAGGTCAGACTGAGTTGTGATGAGTCCAGTTGTTCCTTGTATTGTTGCTGATGTTCTGCTGCCTCTCATCCTCTTCCTCTCTCAGGATGAAGATGATCTCCAGGATCCTGCTGCTCCTCATCCTCAGCTCATGTCTCTGTGGTCAGTCTCCATCTTGTCTTTGTGACAGAAAGCTCTCTAGATGGAGCTGAAAGACTCCCATGTTCCAGTTCTCAGTGTGTCTGCCGTAAATCCTCTTCACTGTTCTGTCCTTCCAGAAGCTGCTTAAACCACCGAACCTCAGGAACCGACTGTAGATCCAGAAGCTAAGCGTCCGCTAAACATCTGCCTCCAGATTTTTCTCGCATTGTTTTCAGCAGTAGGATGTTTTGCATTAACTCAGCCGACCAAATGTCTCCTACGTCGCTGTTTTGGAAACAATCAGAGATGTTCAAAAGTTATTTCAGCCATGTAGCCGTTAACCTCATGTTGGATTCTAAATCATTTTTGTGACCTGGAGAGGATTTGGTCAAATCAGCAATAAACCCAGATCATTATTCCTCCTCCACCGAGCTTTACAGTCGCTTTGGTGAATTGAAGACCAGAAGTTTGGTTCTTCATTCAGATGCATCTGTAAAAACCAAAGTTCTGCTGCTGATCTGTTTAAAGAGAAGAGTTCATCTACTGTTGACTCTCCTAATCATCCATTTTGGTTCAGCCTTTACCTCATTGTTCTGTTATGACCTTTAACCTTTAACAAGCTGAGGCCTGGAGAGCAACCGATGGAGCTCTTGGGTTGGACGTTATTTTCCTGAACAACTAGAAAAACCGAAATGTGTTTGTTTTTAGAAACTGTATATTTATTTATATAAAGTTTATTTTTGATAGTAAAAACTCATCACATGACAGACGTGACAGAAACTGAT
The DNA here is from genome assembly GCF_002775205.1 of Xiphophorus maculatus. Taxonomy (NCBI): domain Eukaryota; kingdom Metazoa; phylum Chordata; class Actinopteri; order Cyprinodontiformes; family Poeciliidae; genus Xiphophorus; species Xiphophorus maculatus. The sequence continues at coordinate 24,492,012 of NC_036456.1, forward strand.
GGACTCATCACTGCTGAGCTCCATTAAATCTACATTATATGAGTAACTGGTATACTTTAATTTACTGTATAAACTACATAAACAGTTGGTACAAAATGTTCCCTCATTCTGGTCGTCTTCATTCTGGTTCACCCTGACTTCACCACAGTCTGGATCTATTCCTAATATTCAGATCTCTCTGGATCAGACACTCAATAAAACAATAGAGCACTCTGCTGTGTTTTACATTAGTGTGTTAGCTTAAATTGTTGGATTAACTAAATAATTGTAAGTTAAAGTGTCCACCTCATTTTATAGAGTGTGTTCACAGTTTGGACGGAGTTGCATGTTCAGTTCATGTCTCTGAGAAACTAACTGTTATCAAATCAGACGGTTTCTGCTAAACTTCACTGTAAACAAAACATTACTGGGCTTAATGATAAACGCTGACAGGAAATCAGTTTCATGTTGAATTGTTGTTCATTCCTCTGCCTCAGTTTGAAACATAAATACAAAATGTTTTTTTAAAAGTGGTGGGGTTGCCCTCTTGTCTCACAGCAGTGTCATTTCTTTTAATAAGGATTAGTTAGCTTGTCTGATAGTTCAGATTGAGACAAAATAATCTCCATGGAGAAGCAGAAGAGTTTCATTTATGTGTTGCTTCACACGACTACATTTACTGCACTTGTTCAGGTTTGTCCTCTCATAACATTTATCTCATGTTTACTGAGGCCTGAGGAGCAAAAAGTGAAAATTATTCATCTGATATTTCTCTGAACTTCTAGTGAATTTGCTGGGACCAATCAGGTTTAAATATGTTCAGAGGTGGATCTATTTAATGATGACTTTGAACTTATTCAAAGATGATTTTTCAACACTTCTGTTCCACATATTAAGTGATTTCATTTGCTGCTTTGCATTTCTGGCAGTTTTTTATATTAAACCTGTAAAATGTGGCATTAATTTTCTCAGGTGAAATCCAACAACTTGAAGGAAATTTGCAGGATTATTTTGTCTTTTTCTGTTATTTCCTGATGATTAAATTCATTCATATTGTTAGAAAATACTTTATCATTTTCATGAGCTGTAAATAATATTTCAATATTGTTAATAAATCCATATTTACAGCCATGTTGTCTGATGCCTGTATAAAATAACGTGATTTCAATTTTAATCCAGTCAGTTTGGGGATTTGAAACAGTTTCTGTTTGTGCTTCATTTTCCTTTAATCATCTTGGAAAAGATCTTTTGTTTTACATGATGTCATGTGAATCCAATAATTTTAGAAATTTTAATGATTTCCCAAACATTCAGAGGGAAACAAAACGAAGAATGTCTCACTAAAATATTCTAAATACAAGGTTTCATCAGGTTGTCAAGCAGCTCCGCCCTTCACTCTGGTTTTATTTGCATTCATTTTAAATTTCCCTCTTTTTATCAGGCACAGGCTGGACAGAAGCTTTTACTTTTGATTCCGTTGTTTTTTTTTTTGTTTGTTTTTTTTAAACCATAATTTCGTCCAAATAATCAATGAAGGAAAAGGTGAGCAGTTCAAATATAATCATATTCTCTTGGTTTAATGTTTTTGTTACGTTTCGTACTGACGATGAAAAGTCGCCATGACGATTAAAATGAGTTTCTTTGTGTTCAGAAACTAAAATGCTAAAATAAATACTTTATTTAATGCACATTTTGCATTTGAATCGTGTTCAGACAGAAAGTTAAAGATTATGTAACAGACGGTTTCTACAGGAAAACAGGAAATGCAAATATGATCATGATGAACAAAAATATTTTTCCTATTTAATATCAGAAATGATGATATTTTGCTGCTTAATTCAGAATCTGAACCAAATGACTTCTAGTTGATCCAATATGAACATTATTAATTCGCTGGGTAAGAAAGTTTAGGAATAAAACAAAACAATCGACAAAGATCAAATATCGGACAGCTGGCGCCACCTGGTGACAGAAACATGTTCCTGCATGTTGCAGAGAAAAACAAACTTTCTGTTTTAACTTTTATTCCCGTCGTAGAGACTTTAGTTTGTGATGATAAATGAGACTTGTGACAGAAATATTTTTTCATAAATATTAGGGAAGTGAGTATTTTTGACCATAACATTATTTTAGGCATATTTTCTAACTCCAAGCTGAATCTTAATAGCAGGTGATGTGTGGCTGTGGCCTGAAGAGGAGAATCATTGTGAACATATAGATATTCCTCAAATCATGACTCTAAACATTCAATCTTGAACATTCATGTTTGAGGTTAAATAATATTTAAGATTAAATGAAAGTCTGTAGTTTCTGATTAATAACTTAATGCTCAAAACTAAAACTTGCCCAATTATTGTGCACACAGTGTATTTCTGTCACTGAAGTCTGATAATCAGAATAATTTGGAGGATCAGATGCTGTATTAACTAAACCACATCAGAATGTGGACGATCTGTTTCTAACTGCATCTCAGTGACGCTTCACCCAAAGTGCCACTCAGATTCTTCCATTTACATTCATGTTTGTAACAGCTTTTATTTTGGAAGGATAAATATTCTCAATCCTCAAATATAACATGTTTTATTATCTCTGTGTAATGAGACATTGACACTGAAAAGGATAACTGTCATATATAAATGTCTGGTTTAGTTTTGTAGCTGTCTAACATGAATCTTTTTATTGTTTTTTAATCTGCAGCACTTTTTGTAAAATACAACTAACAATCTAAAGGAGGAAAATGAATGAAGGTTTAAAGCTTGAAGAATTTAATTAGGTTGTTAATTTTACTCATAAAATCAGTTTAAGTTTAATGTAGTGACTTTATTCCTGATTCAGGATGAAGAGGATCTCCAGGATCCTGCTGCTCCTCATCCTCAGCTCATGTCTCTGTGGTCAGTCTCCATCTTGTCTTTGTGACAGAAAGCTCTCTAGATGGAGCTGAAAGACTCCCATGTTCCAGTTCTCAGTGTGTCTGCTCCTCTCTTTCCCTCTCTGTCTCCTCAGCAGCAACATTTGTAGTGAATGTGACACAGAGCAGCTATCAGGCAGAGGAGAACCACAGCATCACTCTGGAGTGGACCTTCACCACCAAGACTCAGGGATCCTGGAGGGAACTGTTCATCTACTGCAGCTTGTTGGCTCCTCATAAAGAATTGATCTTCTATCAGGTCCATGAAGGTGTTGAGATTCCAGAATCTCAGGATGATCAGTTTTCAGGACGAGTCCAGAGTGACAAAGACGTCCTCAGAGAAGGACGAATCAGACTCCATGTGTCCAGACTGAGGACTGAAGACTCTGGTCTGTACCAATGTCAGGTCAACACAGAATATGGACAGGGCTCTGCCAGCCTTCAACTGAACGTTAAAGGTAAATTTAACTCAAAGTGCAATACTCAGTGTTTTTAAAAGATTTATCACAGTAACACTCAATGAGCTGCAGACGTCCAACAACGCTTCGAGCACAAATATCCTTTAACTTCCTGACTCACCAACAACAAAATCACCAGAAATTTAGGAAGTTAAACTCCAGAAATGACGATGTTTGTTCAAACTTTAATTTGTCAAACCAGAAACCAGGACAAACCTCTCCCAGGACCAACTTTGTGCCAAGAGTTATAATGCAACTGGATAACAGAAACATTGTTTCTAAAACTTAACTTCAAAACAAAATTTAAATCACAACATGATGTTTTATCTCCTTTTCTGTCAGGCTGTTTTGCTCTTATTAAGGGGACATTTTTGGTCAAAACCATGACGGCTCTACAAGCCAAGCAGAAGAGTCATGGATTGGAGAAACATTTAGTTTGTCCTTATTTACTATTTGTGGAGCATGTTTAGTTTGAAGGAACTTTTAAGATCTTTAAGGTTTATGAAAACATTGCCAAAAAGTATTTGAATCATACTAGAGAAACCATAAGATTATTTTATTTATTTTATGTTTCCTGTTATATTCTGTTTCAACTGGGTGATAAATCAATTTGGATTATTGATTTTCTTTTTCTGAACATTTAATTTGTGAAAAATCTGGATTTTTTTTTCACCAGTGCATTGATAATGTTAGCATGTATCGGGTTTACCATGAGCAAGTTTCACCGCTTAGTTATTTGGACTTTGAATTCAGGTCAACCAAACCGGTTTCTGGAAATATTTTCTGTCATTTATTCAAATATACCACCAAATTAGTACAAACTGTAACTGAACCTTTTCCTGACTTCTTTCAGAAACTCCGGCTGTCGGACCCACAGCGAGAACAGAACCAGAGAGGAAACAAACCGCCAACCTTGGACTGACAGCTATTCCTGTGATTCTGATCTTTGGTATTATTTTATTTATCAGAAAGAGGAAATCAGGTTGCCACCCTCGCTGTAAAATAGGAGTCGTCCCATAATTGGCCGTTAAATGTTCGTCCTGTATTGAACCGATACATAACTGTCCGATAGAAACGCCTATCATACACACATCAACACTAAGTTTAACAATAATGACCAAAATAAAACACAGGAAATATTAAGGTCAGCTAAATTCTCGTGTCGGGAGCTAAAGGACCGCAGAACGCTACGGCTTTTTGCTGCGGTTCTAATTATCGCTACAATATTTGATGTTTATTTTGTGACTCTAAATGGGCCGAATCTTCCTTTAACACTTGAGGTTCTGCAGTAATTTCTATTCTTTATAGCCGCTCAACTCCAGCCCAGATCCCGTCAGCGGCGGCTTTAACCTGCCTGGTAGAAACGTTAAGGAGAAGCAGAGCGAACAGAGACAGATGGTACCAGGTGGTACCAGGTGGTACCAGGTGGTACCAGGGCTTTGAGCTGTGTTGCGACTTGCGGTGACAGTCGGTACCGTGTCTTATATCAGGATGTCTGATATAAATCAGATATTCTTTATATCTGTCGGTGGACCGACTCAGACTGACTGTAGTGGACCGGGCTTTTAGCAGAATGATGAAGTTAAAGTCAGAAGTTTCTCTGCAGCCGAAGCTTTTCTGTGTTTAGGGGAAAGGCGGATTTTTCCCCGAGGACAATTACGAAAATATAAATATATTCACAAACCAGTGTATGAAAAATATTCTTGCCCATAATTTGATAGTTGGAGGGTGCAGATCTGCCCCCCTCCTCCTCACCATGGACCCGGTGTCTGAACAAGATGAAGGCAATGTCAAGTTTATGTACCTAGAACATCAAATTCAGACACAAGGAAAAGACAAGAGAGAGTTAGTTTGGCGCTCTAAGCTCTCTGACTAAAAGCTGCAGACTAAACGTCACAAACGTTATAGTGAGGTCAGATGAAGAATGTGATGTTGTTATGATGTTTCCAACCTGCTCCATAAAGCTCATTCCTATGCATGTTTTAGTTGTGCTGATTCAGATGAGTTCAGCTGAAGTGAAGTGTGTTATAGCAGGAAAACACCTAAAGCCTTCGGACAGTGTGTGTGTGTTGAGGAGCAGATCAACAGTCACACAGTGAAAGGTTAAAACCTTAAAACTGAGTCGTAGCTTCAGTGGTTGCAAAGAACGAAATGAGTGAAATTCTTTGAAATCATGACAAACCTTTAAGAAAGGTTGTAATGTTCAAACACGTTGTTTTCCATAAGCATGTTTATGAAAAGAAAACAGTGTAACAACTAATGGCAAATAAGATCACTGTGTTCACCAGCCTGCAGAAAGAACAGAACTGGTTTCTCTGATGAGTGAAGGTCATGGTTCAAATTTGATGAGAAAGTTAATAGTATCTTAATTTATTGTATCTGTTTAATTGCCCTTTGGGACCAATAAAGTATTTTTGACTTTATATTTGAATCTTAGTTATTATTTCAATCTGACTCATGTGTTTTTGTTGGCTGCAAAGCTAATTCAGTTAAAAACTTTAAAACAACAACAGGCCTTTTAACAAGGTTAGCTATAAAAACACAAACACCTGGCTTTTCAACAAACAGGAACAGGAAGGAACAGAAAGCAAAGTCAGGAGACTTTATCTTTTCTCTAAATGCTTTCATTTAGAGAAAAAAAATCTGTTTGATTCAGTGAAGATGTAGAAAACATTCTTTGTTACAAGAAGCCTCCAGTTAGGCCTGTTACAATGAGTAATAAATCAATGAATCACATGATAAATTAAAACAAGCTGAAAAATTTCCATTTGCATAATTTATTGTTTTCCTCTTTTCTCTCTTTCTACTAAAAACTGGATGACTAAACTCTTCAGTCTGGTGCTTTGGTCTCACCCAGCCTTTTTTGAAGGACAACTTGTCATGATTTGTGGTTGTGGTTTGTTACAAAACGTAGAGACGTAAAGGAAGCAACTGAGTTTGATAGTTTACTTTAGAGAGATTACAAAAGTCCAGGCAGCACAGGTGAACAAAAGGCTTAGGAACTCAAACTCTGGTAGCAACTGGAAAACTTGACAACACAACATACAACAGCAAAGACAAGGATCCGATGGGAAACAGACACAGGTGGGGACAATGAAGGGCAAGACACGTTAATGTTTCCCATCTCTGGTCCTCAAGGCTCACTGTCCTACATGTTTTAGAGGTTTCCCTGCTTTAATGTGCCTGATTCAACTGATTGCAGTTCAACAAACGCCTGTTAATCAGTCATCCTTTGAAATCAGCTGGACTGAAGCAAGGAAATACCTAAAACATGCAGGGCAGTGTGTCTTGAGGACAAGGGTTGGGAAACACTGGACTAAATTAACCAAAAACAAACACAGAAATCCACAACCTCACTCAAGTTTGTTTACAGCATGTTTCTGTCCTCACGCCCTCTGGGCCTGGCATTGACAAGCACTGGTTCACAGACACTTTATAATTCATTTATTTCTTGTTTCTGTTGTTTTGTTTATTTGTTTTGGATATTTAAAATCAGTGTTGTATAGTAACGAAGTAAAAATACTTCACTACTTTACTTAAGTATATTTTGGAGTACTTCATACTTTCCTCGAGTATGAAAATTTTTGATGACTTTCACTTTTACTTCACTATATTTCCGAACTTAATTGCTTACTTTTACTCCGATACATTTTCAATGTGTGGTTTAGTTACTCGTTACAAAAAAGCGAGAGAGAGAAACGCAAGTGTTTTGACCCCACCTACTGATTAGCAAGTAGCAAGTAGGCTACCGAACAAAGTCGGTAGCCTTACTTGCCTGGGCTTGTTCATCACCACCAATAGGATACACCTGTTTCGCTTCTCCCATTAAACACAAAGCAAGTCTCGCAATCAGCAGCAGCCACATGGAGGAGGAGACGGAGACCACAACGACTGCAACTACGTCGGACACGGCTCCAGGGGAACCACCAGCTGGTGATGAGAGCCCATGGCCTTATTTAAACACAATATACTCTTTCGTGGGTGTTAAAGATTTTGTCGTAGCGCATGCAGTTTATGTTATTCCTGCCCGAAGATGTGGAAATTCTATCTTACAAAAACTCCCCGTCCAACTTGAAGAAACACATCGAGGCAACGTCTTATGAAATGGTTATAATCTTCCTGTTTCAGTAACTATAGCTTGGTCACTAGGCACTATTGTGAAATCTTGACCATAAATGAACTTTGTTTGGCATTGTTTCAGTTCCACACGTGGTGTATTTAGCTTAGGCCTAATGTTGACTGTAGCAGGCTACCTAGACTCCTCTGTTCAAGGGGGGACAGAAGCCATAGCGATAGCAATTTAGACTGAATTTAACGAATATAGGAAAGGCATGCAAGTTCAAAACCACAAACCATTAACATGTGCTACTCTTTAAAACTGGAACAATTTATTAGCAGGTTTAATTTTGCCTGCACTTGGTTGTGTACATTATTTTAAGTGTATTTGACAAGTTTACCAAAATATAAAAAATGTCATTCAAACTGCATTTGCTTTGTTTTACTTTTTACTTGTACTTTTCATTACATTACTTGAGTACATCCATTTTTACAGTAATTTCCATACTTAAGTACAAGAAGTTTCAGATACTTTAAGACTTTAACTCAAGTAACATTTCAGTCAGTGACTTGGACTTTTACCAAAGTCATATTTTGGAGAGGTACTTATACTTTTACTTGACTCTGAGATTTCAGTACTTTATACAACACTGTTTAAAATATCTCCCAGTTATAGTGTTAAATGTTGATTATAATTTAAAGTTTATTGACCTTTGAGAATATGTTCCTGCATTTTATGCCATTACCTTTGTATTACATTGAAGATGGTCTCAAAACAATGATATTAACATTTATTGCAATACCGTCTGGGATAATTTATCATCCAGCAAAATTCATTATCATGACAGGCCTGCCTGCAGATCATGTCGTCATGTAAAATAAGGAAAAACACTTTTCAATACTGTTGTTGTTGGATTTATTGCAGCTCCACCTGTGAATAAAGTTGTACTAACTACACTTTCATTCAGAGGTTAACAATCTAACTGGCTCCAAGTTTCAGCTTTAGAGTTTATTGTTGAAGTTCTTTGATTTATTTCCTAATTAGTTTCCTATTAACTTATTAATTTAATCAGTAGCCTTGAGATAAGCACAATGCTTGTATAATTACAGAAACATTAACAATATGAAAGCATTTTGACAGCGAATGAAGGTCTGAGAACAAATTAGGATTAATTTACATTAAACATTATGAACATCATCTGATAAAGTGATTTATGCTGAGTAACAAAATGCATTAATACATAAATAATGAATTTTGACATTTAGATTCAGACACAGAACATCTGTAACTTTCTCTGCTACTGGTAAAAATAAAATTGTTGTTTTTGGTTGAATCAATAATGTGGAAAAGAAACTAGTTAGTGCTTACGTCATAAAAAACCCCCAACATAGACAGTTTGTTTCACTTTTAGAGGAAACTGAGACTGACCACAAGGACCTAAGCTACCATACAGCAGTCAGGCGGCTCAGTCTGGGAAAAGTGCTGAAAAGCTTCTGGGACCTGAGAGAGTTAGAGTCAGGAGTTCTCTGTGAGGAAGGGACACGCCATCCCTCAGCTTTCAGAGTCAGACTGGCTGGCAGATCTTGGTTTTACTGTTGATGTGACTGCTCAGATGAATGAACTAAATGTCAAACTGCAGAGCAAGGGTCTTTTTTTGTATGAAATGTACAGTGCAGTCAAAGCCTTCAGTAGGAAGTTGCAGCTTCTGTCAAGCCAAATCAAGGATAATAATCTCACTCATCTGCCACCCCAGCGGCAGATCAGCTCCAGAGGTTCTCATCCACGTGAGAAGCACTGCAGGCTGAGTTTTCAAGGTGATTTCAAGACTTCAAAGCTGTTGAGAGTGAAGTGCAGATGGTGTCTTCTCCCTTCACTTGCAGTGTAGATAATGCATCCAGTGATGTTCAGATGGGAGCTCATTGACTTGAAGTCTGACACACTTCTGGCAGAGCGCTTTGGCTCAGTCCCACTGCTCTAGTTTTACTCTTCACTTGAACAGAAAAACTTTCCACACATGCTCAAAAGATCCTTGTGCTGTTTGGATCTACATATGTGAGCAGACATTTTCAGTGATGAAGTTCTACAAATCCAGATACAGTTCTTCCATAACTGATCATCACCTCGCAGCCGCTACATCAGACATTCAGGAAGACTTCAGTGCATTTGTTGAAGCCCAAGACAGACTGGACTTTTCTCAATGAAAGTAAACTGGACATAATACTTGAAGCTTTCTATTCCTTGTAGTACTTCAGTTTTGGAGTACTTTATTTTTGTCAGTTTTTACAGGTTTTCAAGTCAATTTCATCTTGTAATTAGTTATTATATTGTTACCTAAAGTGATATTACTTTTGTGTGTGTACCTCTTTAAGTTTCTGCTGTATTTAAAGTACTTTGTGGTACTTTTTCCATTCATTTGAATCTGATTGGAGATACTTTTGTGTTACTCAGTCCTTCAAGTTGCAGCACTGCAGGTCCGTCAGGCCTTTCTAATACTCAAAACCATTTATTGCTCATATATGCAGTTGATCAGTTGATTAATATAATAAACACCATTTTAGTTGTGGAGAGATTAAAAAGTTAAAAATAAATTCAGATGTGATGACTGTATTTGTTTTAAACTATTAATTTTATATAATTAGTATTAATTCTCACTTCAACCAAACCACAAATGATTGTTTATTAATATTTACTGAATATTCTTATTACCAAAAGAATCTGATTAAAATATTTTATTACAACAAGAGGTATGAGAAAATGCAATATGAGTCAAGATTAAATTTGAGTCATTGCTGGTTGGGCCCTCCAACATATTTCAGATTTTAACCCCCTGAAGAAATTAATTGCCCACCCCTGCTTTAGACTGACTTGTTTGAACATTTTGTCATTTAATTTGCACTTAACAATTATTGAATTTGTTAGTCCTTTTGTTTTAATTGGGTTAAGTTATATTGTGTTTTGGTTTTGTGAAACCATCTTTTGTAATAAAGTTTTTTACATTCCACTTGTTCCCTCTGGACTTATCTTCATGTTGCCGCTGATAGGTATTTTTCCTTTCGAACCTAAATAAAAGAAAGAACCACAGACAACGTATATGAATTTTACGTGGAGCTTTTGCAAAAGGGAAGGCTCTATCAAACTTCTCCTCCGATCAGTTCCACAGAGCGTTCTGGGCTTCCCTCACAACGGCTCCTGTTTTTATTGTCAAAGAAGAACAGGCAAGGGGACAGTCAGGAAAAACAACAGAGGTCGTAAAGCTTCTAACCCAAACATCTAACAACCCAGGTCCAGATGTGATATCTGATCAAAGGTCTGAGCCCGGTTCAAATCTCGGTCAATACTGTCAAGAAAACAAAATACGACTGCTCACAGGTGGTTACTAAATTAGGAGGTGTTCTTGCAAAAGGGTTTAAAGTCTGAGAAACTCAGTGTTATCTATTTCTCGTAAAGTTGAACAGACAGTAGTGACCTCCAGGTCATTTAAAAAAGAGAACACTTTAAACAGAAAATCACAAAGATCTATAGACTTAATGTGAACTAAAGTAAGAATAAAATGATAATACCAAAAAATCTCTAACAGCCGCCCCTGAAGCCCTTGGACCGTAACACTGAAGTGTGGCTTTAAGGGAGAACCGAAAGTTGATTCTGTCTCTGCGTCAGAAGTTCCAGCTCCAAGCGAGGTGAGTTCTCCTTTTTTCCTCGGTAATATTTAATTAACATTTCAGGCCTTATAAGTAACTATTAGCAACTGTGTTGGTTTTTACATTCAGGGTTAACATTTCATGTGCTTTTCGATAGAAGAAAAATAAAACCGGCTCTAATCAGCCTGATCTGTTAAGGAAATAAGGAATAAAATTATGTTGGTAAATTATATCTTATCATAACGTTTCTCTAATTCACACATCAATATAAAATGCAGTAAAGTCACCTCATTTGCGCAAAAACACTTTGCGTCAAAACAAGTTATGACGCTGTGGATTTAATGTAGGGGCCCCCTACAGTTACATGACTGGCGTTGAAATACTACACCGTCTCAAGGCGGGGTTGATAAACCATAACTTTGGAAGAGCCATGGCAAATCAGTTTGATTTAAATGTTAATTTTATAATAATTACCAGCTTCTCGTCTGTTTTATGGATGAGTTTTTAAACTAAAACTAAACTTTAAGTTAAACTAATTAAGAATCTGCAGATCTGATCAGCAGAGGTGTGACCAAGTCACTGTGTGTCCAAGTCTCAAGTAAGTCTCAAGTCTCTGTCCTCAAGTCCGAGTCAAGTCTCAAGTAAAGACAGGCAAAAGTCGAGTCAAGTCTCAAGTCAGGAACCTTTAATTTCAAGTCATTTCGAGTCGTTTTTATTTTATTTATTTTTTATAATTTGCAATTATACATAAAATTCAAATAATAGACCATTTGTTCTTTTTAAAATATGTATTTGAGGTTCATTTGTGATCCTCTTATTCATCTGGTATTCTTCAAATCTGTCAGAAGTAAACAGATGTCAGAAAATAAATTACAGCCATTCATGAATTACATTTGACTTCAGTTTACTCCTTCTATTCATAAATAAACATCAACACTACAACAATCATAGTTTTCAAAAAATGAAATAAGTATAAATGAAGTTATCACAAGTAAACTCAGGAAGGTCTGGTGCATTTATTTTTCTGCTTTTATTTCTAAGTATGTTAGTTTCAGTCCTCCGTAAATATGGGACAGATATTCTAAACACAAAATTTATTTGGGACAGTCACTGTATTTGGTCTTTTTTTTTTTTCCCAGCAAAGCTATACTACTTGGAAATGGGTTCTGTGCGACATGTGACAGTCACGCTGGTCAGTGCATTAAGTCAAAAACAGTTGACTTAATGCACTGACTGCAGTAAACAATATATTGTCAATATAATTTCCCAACGTAGATGTCTTCAAATACACCAACCATCCTTAGATGATACTAGACCCGGCTCATCATCATGATGGGACAGAGAGACTCTGTTCCCTGTGTTCAGGTCCAGAATCTGCTTTCTGTTCCGGAGCCCCGCTCACTATCCACCGGCTTCCTGAGCTAACACGGTGCACATTATTTGTGGAGGCATTTGAAGGACCGGATTTATGGTAAATCATCACCAATTTAACCCGGAGTACACATGCTAACACGAAGTTAGCTAAAGTCAGCTATCTTACAGCAAAAGAAAAGCGCCACCTACCGATCTTTGTGAAGCTTCAAATGCCGGACAAAGTTGGACGTCGTGGCATCTCCATCCGATATTCTCTTCTTGCATGTTTTACAAGTTGCACTTCGTTTTTTAGTCGAAAGTTCATAACCTACGTAGCCAAAAGAAATTAGCATATTCCAGCGGTTATTTCGTATTTCGTTCCCTGAGCTCTGTAGCTTTGCCGCGTTTTTTTAAACGTCCAAATCCTGTTAATTTGATTGGTTGTGCTGCAGCTACGTACACATACATACATAAGGAGAGAGGAAAACCATAGTGACGGTCTGCGCATATTGATACGGAATGAGTGACATTAATTAATGACGCCACTTTATAAATAATGTGTTTTAAATTTTAAGACTTTGAGTAAAAAATATCAAGTCTTTTCAAGTAAACAGCTTCAAGTCGAGTCAAGTCCCAAGTCAATGGCATGAAAGTCAAAGTCAAGTCCGAGTCTTTGAGCATTTTTTCAAGTCAAGTCTCAAGTCGTGATTTTAACGACTCGAGTCTGACTCGAGTCCAAGTCATGTGACTCGAGTCCCCACCTCTGCATATTACGGTCAGCTTTCGCGGAGGTTTAACTTTTTACGGTGAAATTAAACCAAAAACGTATTTAAGTCTCGTTATAAATGATAAAACCTAATTTTAAAAAAACCCCAAGGATGCCGAAAGCCAAAGTACTTACAGTTCTCGAGCAATAAAAAGTCCTCTTCTCGTCCTCCGACTTCAACTGACCAACTGCAACGTACGTGAGTGGCTTTTCTTTTTTTATAACGTTGATGACGTCATTCACGTCGACGTCAAACCAACTTAACAAAACATGGAGGCTTATTTCCCTGTATGTTTGACCTTCTTTGGACGATTTACGTTGCTCTTTAGTCTCGTTTTGAATTACTTTTACATTTTGTTTAAATCGCAAACAAAACCCACATAAAAAACACAGACATTATTTTTACCATCTTAAAAAAAAAATTTACGCTATAAAATTTATAACCCTTTAACGCAAAATCAAAATCTTCAAAAAAACTGAAAGTGATACATTGACAAATGATAATGAAGAAAAAAAACTTAATCAACATTTAATATGATATATTTAATGTGACATATCGAATACAATTGAACAAAATAAAAAAATCAAAGTAACTGTTGATCTTTAATTTCAGCATCTAACCTTGAAAAAGTTATTTACGTTCAACAGATTGTGACAAATTGAAACTTCAATTGACCACAAATATTCCTATCATGTTTAAGACAAGACTCCTGCAAGAAAATTTCATTTAAACTGCTCATAAAAACTATGAACCTTGACAAAAACACAATTTACTTCTAAATAAAACCAAGCTAAGCATGTAGAAGTATATGTAAACTTATAGAATATGGTTAAAAAAAATTATCTAATTATTTGGTAGTTTTTTCCCACAAACTTAAAACGGGGCCAATTTAGCCTGATTTAACGCAAAAGATCTGGAAAGTGTCTTATTTAATGTATGTAAACATCAGGTTTTGTGTATAATTTCTTATTTTTTTACCCTTTCCCGACTTATCCTTCTGTCATGAGAATAGTTTGATTCTACGTGACCTTAGTGCAAACTATGTTTTAGCAAAATCAGGCAAATATTATTAAAATCATTTAATTCTGCTAGGGTAGTTTAAATTTATTTCTGGTTAATAAGGTTGCCATATTTGATGTTAGATATGTATCAAACAAAACACAGAAAGCACTGGATTAAATAGTGTTTAAACAAAGCATCCATTAAAGGGAAGCAATTGTTTTTTATTTGTTTATTTTATACGCCTCCCTTTAACAGCAGTTTGTTTTTAGCTCAGTTGTTCAGGGTACATCTCATTAAAAGGGTAATAGACTGTACACTAACAGCTTTATTCAAATTTCTTCATACGTTTTTGGCCTGGAAATGCTTACAAATGAATAATGCAAAATAAGTTTATTTGAAACCATTAAATCTGCAAACATGAATTAAAACGGACCATTTCAGATGTTCCGGGTTGAAGAAGAAAATGATTCTTAACTTCCTGTTTCAGGGTAACGTTGCAGAGCACATTGTTACGTCATCATTCCTCCTGTTTCTCTTAAAGGAGCCGTAGATGATCAACCACCTGCTTATTCCACAGAATCGGTTTCTGTAGCTGAATTATTTTCAATCATAACAAATTATTATACTTTGATTAAAAGCAACTTTCAGACAGGTTTCAGACAAGAAAAGCAAATAAACCAACAGAATGTTTCTAACCTACAGAACCATCTGTCGGAAATAGGGGGCAGGCTTAGTTTGACCTAGTTTGGTTCTGATATTATGTATATCTACTTTTTTATTTACTTCTGTAAAATTACTCATGTTTAACTCAATAAAAATAACAAAACCTGATTTCCTACTGGAGAAAAAAGTTAGGACATCCTACCCCTTAACAGTCTTAACCCTTTAGTTGATATGGTGTTACTGTATCGGAAAACTCACCAAACTTGGTGGATCCATCAAGCCTTCGGGAAATTTACGGATTTTAAGATTGTCACAAAAATCACAACAGAAACGGTGCAAGAGCGCCACCTACCAACTTTCAAAACACCCTGTGCATTAACTTTACTTTAGAGGCATGAAATTTGGTACACTTGTAGAACTAGAACAGAAAATCACTTTTGTGTCAAATTATCCCAGAAACAAACAGAGATGATCTCATCCCTGCTTGTTTCTGGGATAATAATGTTAAACTCGTCTGCAGCCGGGGCTGTAGAAACTCTAACTTACGAGGACTAATATAATTATTTATTTACACACTAAGAGAACAGTGGCACCCAGGGGGCGCTATAGTGCCCCCTGGAGAAGACATGGCAACCCATAGAAAACATTGCAATTATTTTCTTTTTCATTTAAGTTAATATTCTTTAATATGTGGTCGCTGTGATCATTTTATAACAAAATACAACTACTTAAAAAAACAACTCATGATTATGTACTGAGTAGAAAAAAACATCTATCTCTCAACAGGAAATGAACTTGTAAGCCTGTTTTCACTTCTGGTATCAATTGTAAGGAGCAGCAAATACAAAAATGTAATTGTTTTCTGCTACCCAGGTTTAAAAGGATGGAGTCAACAATTCAAGAGGAAACTGAATAAAATAGAAACAACCATATCACCAGTTAGATAGTATATCAGATATGTAATACAAAAAACTAATCAATTATCTATTGACTGATATAAAATGCTTATATTGTGATACATTTCTCAGCCTATTTGTACTTTAATTACATTGTAAAATACTACATGTTCACTATCCAATTTATTAGTGACTGTTGTAGATGTCTTATTTATAGATGCTCCTCTGTTTGTGCTTCTGTGAGTGTTAATAACTGTAAGAATAAATCATCCTTCATAGCGCCTCAGTAAAATGCTTTGCTCCCGGGCGTGCCGTGGTGGCGTAGTGGTTAGTGCGACCCGTATTTGGAGGCCTTGAGTCCTCGACGCGGCCGTCGCGGGTTCGACTCCCGGACCCGACGATATTTGCCGCATGTCTTCCCCCCTCTCCTTCCCAGTTTCCTGTCAGCCTACTATCACATAGTAGGCTGACAAGTCAAGGGCCTAGAAATGTGAGCGAGGCGGAGCGAGGTACATGTTTAGAACAGCATTAGTGGGCTCTAGTGTCCCACTAGAGCCCACATGTATAGTGTGGAGTAGCCGTAACAACCTGATTATTATATTATTATTGCCTGTTGATTATTAAAAGACAACAAGTCCCATCAGGTCCCAGTTGCTGTTTGGGTGAATATTATCATCCAAAACCTCCAAAGAAATGAAAACTTTCTCTGATTAGTTGTGATGTGAAGATTGAATCCTCTGATATTTAAACCAGCTGGTTTTAGTGACAGCAGATCAACAACAACATGAAACCAAACTGAAATCCTGACAGAGGAGAGACTGAAGGAGGAAACGACAGAAACAGACGATGAACAGACAGACGGACGGATCTGTTCTCCTGTCATCTAAAGTCCAACAGTCTGATAGAATCAGGTTCTGTTCTGTTTCCTCCTGACGACCCAGAGACTCTGATCTCTACCAGAACCACATTCAGAACCAGAGTCAGTCTGACAGGAAAAGAGTTTCAGTAACATTTCTAGAACATCTGGACCTCAGAGTCTCTGACAGACTTTGTCCCAGAATCTGGATGGATTCATTTTGATATTTAAACTCTGTTGGTTCATTTCAGTTTAAATAAATCCTCCCAGTTCCACCAGTTCAGTCTCTCTGTCTGAAACTGGGACGTCCTGAATGTGAAGAAAATAAATGTTTCACTTTCTGAAAGGATCTGGACAGTTTTCATCCTAGAAATACTGCAGACAGAACTACAGTTTCTAAGTTTTATTATCTAAATAAAAGCCTTGATGTTGTTGTGAATTCAGACTGTTTATAATAAATGATGTGAAGATGATGATTATTTTATGATTTTCTGTCAACTGAATGTATTTTCTGAGCTCTGCACTGAATATATTCAGAGAAACTCTCCAGATCTCAGTTTTTCATTGTTAAAGTGTAGAAAATGAACCAGAGGCATGCTGGGAAATATAGTGACAAAACTGAACTGAACTGAACTGAACTGAACTGAACTGAACTTGGTCTGCAGTGATGAAAAAAATGAGATCATCATATTAAGATTCTGCTTTTGTGTAGAATTAAGGTTCTTCAGCCACATAAACTGTAAAAGAGACGTGATAAATAGAGACAGTTTCTCTTCTCCTTTGTTGAGGTTCCTGACTCAGCCGAGTCAGAGCTGAGTTTTCTTTGTTCTACATAAACTTTGTTTGTGTCACTTATGACACTGGGAACGAAACTACCTGTGGTGAAAACATGAGGGGAAGTGTATCGTCTCCCAAACCTCATGATAAATGTTTCATCTTGGAGATTCACAAGCTTTTAATGTAAAACCAAAAGTTAGATAATATTGTTTCTTATTTCTTTGTTTGGTTGTATTCCTTTCAGCATAAAATAGAAATACCAAAGTATTAACTTTTCCTGGTTATAAAGTCAGAGAAAGAAGTTCATCACATATATGGATGATTTAACTCTGGTTGTCACTGATAATAGATCTATAGATCTATAGATTCACTAACTGTGTGAACAATCTACTTTTTATGTTAATCAACATAAAAGTGAATTATTTATTTTAATTGGAGAAATGAGAGAAAACTGTATTTTTCTGTTACAAACAAATGCAATAAATATATTTGGTCAGCAAACATGAAAACATGGAGGATCTGAATGAACTCATTCAGTTCAATGAATCAGAAAAACTGATTCCTCTGAGAATCAACAGATCAACTGAACTCTGTGAGAAAGAAATCTGTTAAATGAAACAACAACTAGAGCAAACATCTGGTTTATAGCAGCACATCTACTGATTCTAGATCTATAAACCTCTGGAATAGATTTTATTGAACTGAAGTGAATCAAACTGATTCTAATCAGAATCCAGATTCAGTTTTCAATGATCAGAGAATTTCAAAAAATTAGATAAAACTCAGGTTTAACCTTAAAATTTTAAACATTGATAAACACAACATGTTAGAAACAGGAACAAGCTGGTCGTGAGTTTATGGTAGAAGTTGGTTTACAGGGAACTGAGAGCAAAAACATCAGGAACTGAAACTGAAGAGCAGAGTGTTTTATCGGTCTTTCCTTCACATTGCAACATGGATCATGCTATAACAAAACGGCTCTACAAACTCTGAGAAACAATGAAAACAATCCAACCAGATAAGTAAGTATATATTAGTTTGGTTTACATTTGTTTAGACTTCAGTTCAGTCAATAGTTACTAGTTATCAATAGTTATATTGATATTTTTGTAAATTTGCCTGTTAACTAAGACAATAACATAAGTAATAAATGTTAATGTATCTGAGAACAGATCAATAAATCAGTGGAATCAAAGTGATTTTAATCTACAACAAATTATTTTCATTCCTGTTTCATTCTTGAATTGTAAAATGTTCAAGTGCTGGACCAATTAATAAAAAATAAATTAATATTTAGTCTAATCTCATTGGTTTCAGAAAAACAAATCTATATCTGGTTGTTGAAAACTAAAGATCTAAACAACTTTTCTTTCTAAATTAAACTAAAGTCAAACTTGGTAAACTTGGTGTTTGGTCTTTATTTAGATTAAATACATTTTCTTTCTTAATCCAGATGATTATTCTACTGTTGTGTTAGATTAAAAAAAAAAATCTTAGTCCATCAACCGTTTAATGTGAAAGTCGTGTCATTCTGTCAGAATAAAAGCCTTAAACCTGTTTTTCCTCCACAGGATTCAAATTTCAGTCACAACTTAAAGGTAAATCAGCTGATTTTCTGTCTCCTTTAGTTTTAAAAGTATAAACACTAAGAGTCCACACAAATATGATCAACACTTTATCTCAGTAAAGTTTGAACAATGAATTTAAGCTGCTCGTCATAAATGGTCAGAAATGCAGGTTAAATGTTGTTACGGCCCGGCTCGGATGGCCACAACAAAAAGTAGGGAGGACACGGCAAACCCAACGGTTTTTAACCTCTTGCGAGGCATTTATTAAAAAACACAAGGTGTCAGCGCCGCCTCTGAGTCCAGATCGTCTGCTTCTGTTGTCAGCCAGCCACACACCCCGATTGATGGAACGGCGCTCCTTATATACCATCCAGGTCTGGGAGGCACCTCCCACAATCAAGGACCTAACGGAAAAGCAGCCTGCACTATACAGCACACACATACAACAGCACCGCAGGGGCGTCACAATGTAAATACTGGTGAGGAGATGTAGTTCTTCTAGTTCTCCAGCAGGTGGAGCCATTTCTCTGCTTCACTTTGTTTTTCTTTTTCCCATCAGCAGGAAATGTTGGTGACAAACATCTGATATCCTGACTGAACTAATTCAGTAAATTAGAGATTAAACAGACGAGATACCAGAACAGTTTGATGCAGATTATTTATCATGTGAAACTCAGTGAAAGTTTATTGATTTAACATGTGGGAATATTTTAGATTGCAAGAAGGAAATCCATAATTCACTGTTATGAGTCCAGATGTTCCTTGTATTGTTAGTGATGATGTTCCTGATGTTCTGCTGCCTCTCCTCCTCTTCCTCTCTCAGGATGAAGATGATCTCCAGTCTCCTGCTGCTCCTCATCCTCAGCTCATGTCTCTGTGGTCAGTCTCCATCTTGTCTTTGTGACAGAAAGCTCTCTAGATGGAGCTGAAAGACTCCCATGTTCCAGTTCTCAGTGTGTCTGCTCCTCTCTTTCCCTCTCTGTCTCCTCAGCAGCAACATTTGTAGTGAATGTGACACAGAGCAGCTATCAGGCAGAGGAGAACCACAGCATCACTCTGGAGTGGACCTTCACCACCAAGACTCAGGGAACCTGGAAGAATCTGTTCATCTACTGTGAAGCAAACACTGATCATGGAGTTTTAGTTCTCTATCAGGTCCATGAAGGTGTTGAGATTTCAAAGTCTCAGCATGAACAGTTTTCAGGACGAGTCCAGAGTGACAAAGACGTCCTCAGAGAAGGACGAATCAGACTCCATGTGTCCAGACTGAGGACTGAAGACTCTGGTCTGTATCTGTGTGACGTGATGACAGATTATGGATTCAACTCTGGAAGATGTCGACTCAGCGTTACTGGTGAGTTTGAGCTTCAAAAAAACTTTAAAGTTTTTCTGTTAATCAGCCAAGAATTTGTTGCTCTTGTGTCGTTTAGCTCAGAAGTATTTTCTCTTTTAATTTCTGTTAACATGTTTTTATGTTTATTGTGTTTTCACGGCATCTTGTCTGTCTGTTGGTTTCTCTAAAATTTAAAGCCAAAGTCAATATAAAGCAAACATCAGTTTCTCTGACCAAACGTCTCTAATGAGGCACAAATTCAGTTTTTATCTTTTGGTTCTTTCCAGCTTCTTCTGGAATTTTCCATCATCATAAAGAAGATTCAGCGTCAGACAGTCGAGGACGGGTCGGCCTTTATGTTTCACTGGGACTGACAGCAGCAGCAATCATAGTTTTACTGATCAAACATGGATCCAGAACTCTTTAGTGAATCGGCTGATGATGAACTTTAATTCAGTTGTTTAACTCTGAAGCTTCAGGAAGCAGCTGATGGATCCTGAACTCATTTTGGATTCTACTTTGGTAAACAGGAGAGATCATGATCTCCAGTCCTGACAGCAAAACAATCCCACATCATTACTCCTCCACCAATCAATCAATCAATCAATCAAATTTTATTTGTATAGCACATTTCAGCAGCAAGGCATTTCAAAGTGCTTTACATCATAACAAACACAGAATCACAATGCAATATAGAATCAATCATTAAGTCAAGTTACATCAATAAATTTGTAATTGATTACATTTCAAATACAATTCTAAACAGGTGGGTTTTCAGTTGAGATTTAAAAGAAGTCAGTGTTTCAGCTGTTTTACAGTTTTCTGGAAGTTTGTTCCAAATTCGTGGTGCATAGATGCTGAAAGCTGCTTCTCCTCGTTTGGTTCTGGTTCTGGGGATGCAGAGCAGACCAGAACCGGAAGACCTGAGAGGTCTGGAAGGTTGATACAATAAAAGCATATCTTTAATGTATTGTGGTGCTAAGCCGTTCAGTGATTTATAAACTAACAACAGTATTTTAAAGTCTATTCTTTGAGCTACAGGGAGCCAGTGGAGGGACTTTAAAACTGGTGTTATGTGCTCTATCTTCCTGGTTTTAGTGAGAACGCGAGCAGCAGCATTCTGGATCAGCTGCAGCTGTTTGATTGATTTGTTGGACAGACCTGTGAAGACGCTGTTGCAATAATCAATACGACTGAAGATGAACGCATGGATGAGTTTCTCTAGATCTGGCTGAGACATTAGTCCTTTAATCCTGGAAATGTTCTTCAGGTGATAGAAGGCCGACTTTGTGACTGTCTTTATGTGGCTCTGGAGGTTCAGGTCAGAGTCCATCACTACTCCCAGGTTTCGGGCCTGATCGCTAGTTTTCAGTTGTAATAACTGAAGCTGTGCATTGACTCTAGATCTATAACTCTAGATCTATAACTCTAGATCGTTCCTCTTTAGGTCCAAAAATAATAACTTCAGTTTTGTTTCTGTTCAGCTGGAGAAAGTTTTGGCACATCCACACATTTATCTGTTCTAAGCATCTGTTCAGTGATTGGATGGGCTCTGAGTCACCTGGTGACATCGTAATGTAGAGCTGTGTGTCATCTGCATAGTTATGGTAGCTAATATTATTTCCTGTTATAACCTGAGCTAGTGGGAGCATATAAATATTGAATAAAAGGGGCCCTAGGATTGAACCTTGGGGTACCCCACATGTGACCTTTGACCTCTTTGATGAGAAGTTTCCAATTGAAACAAAGAAATCCCTGTTCTTTATGTAGGATTTAAACCAGTTAAGCACTGGACCGGAGAGTCCGACCCAACTCTCCAGTCGATTCAGTAATATGTCATGGTCAACAGTGTCAAAAACTGCACTGAGATCCAACAGAACCAGCACTGTGGTTCTGCCACAGTCCGTATTTATATGGATGTCATTGAACACTTTTACGAGGGCGGTCTCTGTGCTGTGGTGAGCACAAAAACCAGACTGGAAGGAGTCAAAGAGGTTGGTTGTAGTTAGGAAGCTAGTTAATTGTTTACACACAGCTTTTTCAATAACTTTGCTGATGAATGGGAGGTCAAAGGTCAGCCTGTAATTCTGCATTAGTGATTTGTCCAGATTGTTCTTTTTTATAAGTGGTTTGATTACTGCTGTTTTCAGAGCCTGGGGAAAAACGCCTGATGAGAGCGATGAGTTTACTATTTGGATCAGATCAGCAGCAATAACAGGCAGGACTTTCTTAAAGAAATGTTCTAGAGTTATAGATCTAGGACATCCAGACAGCAGGAACTGGAGCTTATTTGACTTATAATTTCCTGTAGGGTTTTATAATTAAGTAGTTGAAATTGGGTCATTTTTCCTGTATTTGTTTTGTTTGGGCACAGCACTGGTACTGACTTTATAGTGGATGTACAGATTAATCCTCTGATTTTTTGAATTTTCTCTGAAAAGAAGCTGGAAAACTGGTTGCAGGCGGCAATACATTGGAATTCAGGCGGTAACGTCGCAGGAGGGTTTGTGATTCTGTCAACTGTTGCAAATAAAGCTCGAGCATTGTTAATGTTTTTGTTTATGACATCTGCAAAGAAAGCCTCTCTTGCATGTTTTAGTGTTAAATGATAGTTACGTAGTCTTTCTTTATAGATGTCACAGTGAACGTGGAGTTGAGTTTTACGCCATTTTCATTCTGCCCTACGGCAGAGTTGTCTTGCAGATCTAACTGTTTGTGCATTTCTCCATGGAGATTTCTTCCTACCAGACACAACCTTCATTTTAATTGGGGCAATGGAATCAATAATATCTGAGACTTTAGACTGAAAATCATTTACCAACTTATCTACATCATTACAGCTTAAGGGTGAGGAAGAAGAGTAGATCTGATTAAAAGTTTCTGCTGTGTTTTCAGTGAGAGAACGTTTTGTGATGGTTGCTGTTTGTCCAAGTGGGTTAAAAGATAAAGAACTTTCAAAGATAACAGGAAGTGATGCGACAGGCGACATCAGTTACAGAGACATTGGAAATATTCACACCCTTACTGATAACCAGGTCCAGTGTGTGTCCTTGAGTGTGTGTTGCTTGTTTGACATGTTGTGTTAGACAAAAAGTCTCTAAAATATTAGCGAGCTTTTTTGCCCCTCTGTCTTGGGGGTTGTCAACATGAATGTTGAAATCACCGACAATTATTAAACAATCGTAATCAATACATATAAGAGATAGAAGTTCATTCAAGTCAGTAAAGAAATTTTCCACAAAAGTTGGAGTTTTGTATAAAGTTACAGTCAAAGTTTGTTTGTGGCCTTTAACCTCAATTCCAAGATACTCAAAAGAGGTGAAGTGACCCAAAGAGATTTTACTACAGTTTATGGTATTCTTAAATATTGAAGCCACGCCTCCTCCTTTTTTATGTTTTCTATTCTCACTGAAGAAATTGTAGTTAGGAGGCGCAGATTCAATTAGTACGATCGATTCATTATTATCATTCAACCATGTTTCTGTCAGAAACATAACATCGATATTATGCTCAGTGATGAAATCATTAATTAATAGAGCTTTAGCACAGAGAGATCTGGTATTTAAAAGAGCTAGTTTAAGTGACTTGGAGGCCAAGAAATCTTCAGTCTGAGGTTCCTTTAGGCAGGGGAACAGTCTGACGTTTGAATTAGGTCCCCTATATTTTATGTTTCTGTTTCTTGTAGATTTTCTTGTAGTGATCCGGACAGGTAGTGTCCTGTTCTGCAGTGCCGAGGGGCCAGACACATTCTGGAGCAAGAAGGGCGTAAAGATAAAGTCTGGACCCCGGCCTCAGACCTCAGAAACGCAGAGTGATGGATCCTCTGTGGTGCTGTAAAGCACCACCGTGCTTTACAGCTGCTGTTGAATCTTTTCTGCTCATTTATTACTAAGTCTGTAAACATGTTGTTGTTGTTTAAAGCTAAAACTTCCCCACTGGTTTTATTTTTCCCTGTTGCTGTAGTTTTGTAGTTCACTTTAGAAATAATATTATATATGTATAAATGTTTCCAAGATAATTATTTCTAATTAAGTTAGAGTTAATAGTCAATGAAATGATGAACTTTAAACCTAAAGAATAAATTTGGGCTCAACTTTACAATAACAACATTTAATGAAGGAAAAACTGATTTTTATTCATTACTGTATTTAAAGATAATTAAATTCTTGTTTCCAGATCTTTTTAAAAGATTCAAAGTCCTGTACTGTTATGTTTTAATGTTTTGATGCTCATTGTCATTATCATCTGCTCTTCCTACAATGTTTATTCATGAATATTTATGAATTTACTGTAAAATTATTTGACTTCATGTGAAGTTTTCCTGATAACTTTTCTAAACTAAACGAGGTGAGTCAGGAAGTTTCCCAGATGTTTGAATGTTTCTTCACGTTTCTGTACGATAATGTTCTTGTTAAATGATTGAATAAAGAAATGACCACAGAGAACCAGTCCTCCATCAGATCCAAGATGGCTTCCACTCTGCAAGGTGTCGACTCAGCATCTCTGGTAGGTTCAGTAAAATATTTGTCATTTTTAATCATTTATATTTAAAGTTTCTATTCCTGCAGCGTTTTGCTTTTTTCTGATGTAAAATCCTAAAGAAAATGATGAGGATCAATAGAGGATGACTTACAGCTCCAATGAGGGAAATATTTAGTATTTCCATAAATCCTGGTTCTGTTGCTGCTGACCCGTCCAGCTGCAGCTGGCAGTAATTTCAGTCTGCTTCTTCTTTAAAATGTCCAGAATCACAAAAACATTAGCAAATATCTCAGTGCATATTTACTCATTATTATTCAAACACTGTTTTTAGAAACTCAAATGTTTTCCAGGCTGTTTTTGCTCATCCTGATCTGGACTTTTAATTTCTCCTCTTCATGTTTTGGTTCTTAATGTTGGCAGAAACATGAGGATTAAAATCCCACCTGAATCATTTTCTCAGTCCAGCTGCTGTTCATGTTGCAGTTAAACAACAACATCAGTTCTTATGGTTCAAACTGCAGCAGGAATCATTTCACAGAAAATCCTGTCAATATTTTACCTTCGGCTGAAATCATCAGACGCTGAGTCGGCATCTTCCAGAGACGAAACCGTCTTCAGTCTGAACACATGGAGTCTGATTCATCCTCTGAGTGGGTGTAGATGATTGATTGATTGATTGATTTATTGATTGATTGATTGGTTTTGTTCTTTGAAGCCACAATGAAACAGAGAATTCAGATTTCACATTTTCAATCGTTTCAAGAGTTTTTTTTTTCTATTTGCTTCGATTATTTGGAGACAATTTATTAGATTGTTGTAGTGGCGACTTTTCAGCACTAGAGGGAGAAGCAACGTTTAGTAAAAAGCTCAAATAGAGCTGATCTCAGTTCTGGAAACAAACATCTCAACAGTGAACAACCATCCTGACAGAAAGTCTGCATAAATATGGATTTATTAATAACATGAGAACATTATGAACAGACCAACTGGAGCAGATAAAAAACTTTATGCTCAGTAACAAAGAGCATCAATTAAACAGCTTTAAGACCAAACATCAGAACAGATCAATGAGTCCAGAAAACTTTGAATCAATATTTTACAGTATATTCTAGAATATTTGTAATTTTTCAGAGACTCTGGAGGTTGAGTTTATTATCTATAAGCCATAATCAAAGTTACAAGAAAAAAAAAAGTTTAGAATATGTGAGTCTATATAATATATGCTAGTTTTACTTTCTGAATTAAGTCTTG
The DNA here is from genome assembly GCF_002775205.1 of Xiphophorus maculatus. Classification (NCBI taxonomy): domain Eukaryota; kingdom Metazoa; phylum Chordata; class Actinopteri; order Cyprinodontiformes; family Poeciliidae; genus Xiphophorus; species Xiphophorus maculatus. Next base: position 24,518,000 of record NC_036456.1, read on the forward strand.
AACTTTTTAACAAAATTATAATTTTTTGTGCTCTTGTTTATTTCTACAGTGGAATAAAAATAATATATAAACACAGTTGCTGATGAGAAAACCTTCATTTAATGTCTCAACATACATTCATCACCATTCAGTGAATTATTACTGTTTAAAATGAATTATTTCAGGAACTTGACCTTCCAGTTTATATTTAGTAAAACTGCTGGTGTGATTTGAGCTGTGGGCGGAGTCACGTGTTTAACTCCTCCCACGCCGCCGCAGTGAAGCTCTGCTCGGAGCAAACCGTAGAAACTTTTTCTGCCTCTGAACCTTCGTGATTCTCCAGTGTTGAAATCTTATCATTTCAGAGACAGTTTCATTATAAACTGTAAACAAATGAAACATTTTCTGAGTGTGAAATATCAAACACATTTCGTCACTGCAGACATATTGATCTGTGAAGCACTTCAGACTTTTTTATTCGTCTTTATTCTGTTGAAAGAAAGAACAGAAACGAATCTATGAACGTAAACGGGACTGATTGTGTTGTCAGCGTTGGTGGGAAACCCTGAGTTTAAGAGCTGAAACATGTTGGACAAACACGTTTAACCCTCTATGGCATGACTTTTTATTTTTGTGGGGAAGAAATATTTTCCTGCATTCTTTGGGAGCTTGGTGGTCCCTAATTACATGTCAATCATAAAATCGGACTCTGACACCTCCTGGAACCAGATTTGGGTTTGTTGCCTCAGGGTAACATTGGTCTAGAACACCAAGATTGTCTACACTGATTATGAGAAATGAAATACAAATCAAACAAAAACTATATTCATAAAAAAACTTTTTTTTGGACAAAAATATGTCAAAAATCATGCCCCCCAAAAAATAAAATAAAGGAGCAATGTGAGGTACAGCTATGTGGTTTGTTGCCTGAGGGCAACGCCATGCCATAGAGGGTTAATACTGATAGGAGACACAAAACATTCAGAGAGTTCAGAAAGAAAAACCATACCATACCATACCAACTTTATTTATAAAGCACTTTAAAACAACCACAGCTGATACAAAGTGCTGTACATCAAAACACAACATAACAATAAAAAAAAACATAAAATAAAAACTTACAGTTTAAAAACAAAAACAAAAAAAAAAAACATACAATTTAAAACTAGATCCCGCTAGAGTTAAAAGCCAAATAAAATAGATGGGTTTTAAGACGAGCTTTAAAAGGGTAACATTGTAAAATGTTACCCTTTTAAAAACAAGTTACAGGAGATTAAAAGTTATTTTACAATATATGAACTGGGAAACACAATGTTATTATTTACTGATTGTGTTTTACACTCACAAGAAACGTGTAGTTTAGTAAAAGGTTTTATCCAACTAACTCTAAACGGATCAGACAAACGGATCCACATTAAATATAATAAACTTACTCGGTTAGTTTTTCTTCTTCATCAGCGTCATCACTGACCTTGTGTCCAGGTCTCTGCACAGCTTTGCTGCTGATCTCTGCAGGCCTGAATTAACAGATCGACAAATTATTTCTGCTATGCGCTTCCAGTAACAGAGGGTTGAGGAATCAAATCAGTTTGTTGGCAGCTTTCACGACTGACATCTTTCAGCTCCACCGCTTCAGCTCGCTTTGCTTTGCTTTGCTCCTCCTACTGCAACTCATTCCTCAGAATCTAACGGAGCAGGAAGGGAAACTCCCTGATTCAGGACGAGTCCGGCTTTATGCCCTGCAACATGGAGACAGTAATGAACGTAATGAATGTAATGAATGTCCGGCATTAGGAGGAGGAGTTCTTAAAGTGAGTAGGAGTTTGATCCCTCGACAGCCTCTAAAAGCATAACTGAAATTATTTGTCTGTCTGTTAGTTTAGATCTGGTCTGTAGCTTTAGAGATCAGTAGCAACGTTATGCAGAGACCTGGACACAAAAGTTGACAAAGCAACAAAATATGGAGGCTGATAAAGAAGAAAACTAACAGAGTAAGTTTATTCTATGTGGATCTGTTTGTCTATAATTTAGAGTTAGTTGGATAAAACCTTTTAGTTAAATACACGTTTCTTGTGAATAAGTGTAAAACACGACAGTTAAGTCCTGAAACCATGTTTTCCAGTTCATATATCTGTAATAATAACTTTTAATCTTCTGTAACTTGTTATTATTTCTTGCAGCTGAAAGTTTAGTGTCTCTGGTTTGACACTTTTGTCCAACATGTCTCAGGTTTCAAACTCAGACAGGATTTGTCTCCATCCTGTTCTCCACACCACGACATGTGGAAAATGTTCAGCAGGGAAAACTGCAGCCTGGAGAGGATTGTCTAAAAACCTCTCTCACATTTCGATGCGTTTCACAAGGATGAAGGAGTGAACTGATGCTGGATTCAGAGCAGACTCAGTTCACTCCTTCACACAGGATTCACCAGAGACAATCCTGGATACAAACATCTTACCTGAAGAGAAGAACTGGACCGTTGCTCAGTGGGTCAAAGTCCTGTTTTCAGATGAAAGTAAAGTTTGTATTTCATTCAGAAATGAAGGTTCCAGAGTTTGGAGGAAGAATGAAGAGAACCAGAAACCAAGTTGATTAAAGTCCAAAGTGAAACTGACTGGATAGAAATTAAAAGTCTTTTCAGAAACCTGATATCTCTGTTTAGGATATTTATGTTTTTATTGGTCTTATGCAGTTTTCTAATTGTCTGTAAATAATAATCACCAAAATTACAAGAAGGCTCAGAGAATATAATCTAAATATTTTATTTAGATATAAACAATCTAAATAAAATATTTCATAATAAAAGTTTCAGAAGGAGCAGAGAATAAAAACATGTTCTGTTGTCTGACGGCTGTATAGTTTTATTACCACAAGGTGGCAGTATTGATCTGTTTCTAAATAAAGTTAATTCTGTAGCAGGAATCCAGATGTTCCTTGTATTGTTAGTGATGATGTTCCTGATGTCCTGCTGCCTCTCCTCCTCTTCCTCTCTCAGGATGAAGATGATCTCCAGGATCCTGCTGCTCCTCATCCTCAGCTCATGTCTCTGTGGTCAGTCTCCATCTTGTCTTTGTGACAGAAAGCTCTCTAGATGGAGCTGAAAGACTCCCATGTTCCAGTTCTCAGTGTGTCTGCTCCTCTCTTTCCCTCTCTGTCTCCTCAGCAGCAACATTTGTAGTGAATGTGACACAGAGCAGCTATCAGGCAGAGGAGAACCACAGCATCACTCTGGAGTGGACCTTCACCACCAAGACTCAGGGATCCTGGAAGAATCTGTTCATCTACTGTGAATTCAGATCATCAGTAAAGTCAGGGGTAATATATCTTCATCATGATGGTGATGAGTTTCCAGAGTCTCAGGATGAACAGTTTTCAGGACGAGTCCAGATTGACAAAGACGTCCTCAGTGAAGGACGAATCAGATTAAATGTGTCCAGACTGAGGACTGAAGACTCTGGTCAGTATCTGTGTGACGTGAAAACTGAAGATGGATTCAACTCTGGAAGATGTCGACTCAACGTTACTGGTGAGAAGAAATAATCAGAATATAAACAAACATTTTTACAAACTTTGATAAATTCTGATTCTTGTGTTGATGAACCAACATCTTCATCTTCTACATGAATCCTCCTGGATCTCAGTTTTCATCAAATATTAATAAATATTTCTGATTTCTCTCCCAGCAGCTGCTGATCAGATCCAAACTCAGAGCCCAACTTTGACTCCAGAACCAGAACAAAGATCGAACATCTTCATCATCATCATCATCTTCATCACTGTGGGACTGACAGCAGCAGCTCTGATGTTTCTTCTTTCTTATTTTTTAGTGAAATGTTTTCTACCAGCAGATGTTTATTTTAGTAATGATAAAGAGACAAGAGAGAGTTCAGTCACTTCATCGTTAGAAACACTTTGATCAGAATGAGAGGAATGTAGATTTGTAGCATCAACACAACAAACTCATTTATTTGGTTGATTATTTTCAGCAGCTGAAAGATTTTAAAACTGAAACTCGACATAAATGAGCCTCAATAAAGATAATTTAATCTAAGATTGTTGTTTATTTTTTATGTTCAGTGTTTCAGGTTTGATCTGATTTTCTTCCTTCTGTTCATGAACCAGCAGCATAGTGATGTTCTGGTTCTGACCAGTCCAGTTGCAGCTGGTTCTGACCCGCTGGCTGCTGGAAACAAACGTTCTGGACTCAAGCAGAACCCGGAACCAGAACCTGGAACCAGAACCCTGATCTGAGCTGCTTTAAGCTGCAGCAGCTGATGAATCAGTGAAGCTCTGGATCTGCTCCACTGGTTCTGGTTCTGATGGTTCTGCAGGAAATCAATCCAGATTTCTTCCCTCATGTTGTCAGAACCTGATTCACTGCAGAAGCTTTTAACCTCCAACATGAGCTGCAGCTGTTTGGACCTCAGCAGAAACAATCCAGCTGCTGGATCTGACCTCAGACCAGTTCTACCATCAAGGGTTATACTGGAGCGCCACCTGGTGGTGGAGTTAGGAACTGTGAGCGTATAGAGCTGAAGGTCTGAGTGATGGACTGACTGGATCAGTTCAGTTTGATTTGTTCTGTTTTCATGTTTTTACCATCAGAACCTTTTCAATTCTTTATTAAAGTTTTGTAGAAGAGGTTTTGGTTGTGTATGGAGTTTCCTTTGCACCCTGAATGCAACATAGGTGTGCCGCTCTGCAGCCTCCCTCGGTGTGTTAGTAAAACTGAATGTTTGATGCTGTGATGCTCTCAGTTATGTTTCTGTTAAACTGTATTTTGCTGACTTATTAGGAGTTTATCTCATTCCGTCTAAATGAAGCTGTGCATAAGTGGCGGTCGGTTAGAATAAAGATTTTATTACCGACTCGTTTTTAGCAGAGACATCTGTTATTGTGTTGCTGCTTCTATGCTCCTAATAGACGACAAGCTTTGTTGTAAAGCTACATGCTGTAATATCTAACGTTAAGTTTTAATAACCAGTCTCAGGTTACATGCCAACTGTATATTATTTTACTGCAGCTTCACTTTCTTTGCAGCTTTGTTTCTGTTTATGGTGTAACTTGGGCTTTAATTATTTTTGTTTTATTATGTCTGCAGAAATCATACACATTCTGGTGTAACAGAGCTTAAAATATACTTTATTAAATATTATTTCCAATTCATGTTAAATTGAGTATTTGTGAATTTTATCTCATTGAGCTGTTTTTATTTTCGGTTTTATTAATTTTACAGCACAGCTTGTTTAAACACTCCTTTTATTAACTTGTTTAGGACCAGAACGCTGGGAGAAAGGTGGACAGAGCTGGATTAATGTTTTAATCTCTTCTGCAGAAAAATAAATGCTCCAAACCATTTGAGCGATCTCACTGGATTATATATACCATCACATCTTCACAACACTGACAAATGTCTCAACTTTCAATAGAAAGAGAAACTTTATTTTTGGACTCTGCCTGCTTTTGTTCTGTCGTCTGAATTTTCTAAGTGTCTGATCCGACACTACAGCGATTGCTGCCATCACCAATATTAGTCTTAATTACAATGAGCCAGTTTGTTTTATTGACATGTTGATCATATTACAACAAAAACAAAAAGTAAACCCCACGTTACTTTAGTTTACATCAAATCAACTTATTTATAGAAAACGATGAAGAGGAGCTGCAGCTCAAAAACCAGCAGAAATGATCATCTTAATATCTGGAGATCGATCAGCTGATCAACGATTTTACTGGGAAATGTTGCGGCTTCATAAAGTTTCTGTTAATAAACATGTTCAAATGATTAATTCTGCTTTTCGTTTCTTTTCAATATAAACTTTAACATACAAGCTGTGTGAATCTTAACAAGTCAGCCTTGATTATTATCAGCCCATATCATGACATCACCACCTGTTTCAAGAATTAAACTGTTTAAATTTATTTATTTCTATAATTTTCTAATAAATGAAAAGCAAATACCTCAGTAAATATTTACTTCTTAATCTTCTAACCTTTTTTCAAAACTGATATCAGAAACTAAAATATTTTCCTCTGAGATTTATGTACAACTTTAACTTTAAAACAACACAAGTTCACACAGACAGATGTTTGCAATCAGTTTATTGATTTACAGACATTAAAGTTACAGAAAAACATCAAGGAAATCTTTTCAATTTGGGAAAGTTTCTTTGAACTTGTCATATAGATCAGATGTGGTTTGTGTGTTTAAAAAAATATGGATATAATGATGACTTTGGAAACGTCCTTTTTTTACCCTGAAAGTTTTCTTCTAGTATATGAACTGGAACATGAGAGAAATTTACAGAAAGAGAAAATGTTTCATTCAATATGAGAGCAAAGCTGCTGGTTTGATGCTCAGACTGTCTCTCACATCAGTGATCAATAAAGTTTAATGAGAGAATCTGGAGAATTAAAGTCATTGGATTGAACCACTAACACAGATTATACAGAATAATGAAACCATTCAGGTCAAAATTTGATCCTAATGAATATTTTTTATGTTTTAAGAGCCAGAAATGATAATTTGTTTGTTTTTGTTCATTTTTATGAAGCCAGTTGTGCATCAAGCCAGCAGGTCGTCATCATGTTGAAAACTCAGTTTAAAGATTTAAAGATGAGATTCTTTGATTTAGAAACATTCATCGTCTCAAGTTAATTCAGCATTTTTATCTGTTCTGCTGCTTTGAACTGAAACTGAACATCATGGCAGCTGAGTCGTCGTTTCAGTGACTTGAAACAACATCATCTATAATTATTGTCTCAATATTACAGATAATAACGTGCAAAGAAACTGTAACATCTGCAGTTCTGTTCTTCAAACTGAGGCTGAACTAAATATCTTATTTACAGCTGTGTGTTTCCAGTTTTGTTCATTTTCCAGTTTATGACCACCAGGGGGCAGCAGTCTTCTTTACTCAAATGATCAGCACTTAATGCATCTTTGCATTCCTGGCATTTTGAGTTTTCTTCTACAAAACACCATTTCCCACAATGCACTTCTTCTCTACGATCAATCTAACAGCTTAAAGCCTATCAGACGTGATCTAGTTTTCTGTCTCCGGCCAAAGAGACGTTGACTCATTCAGCGGTTCTGCCTCAAACCGCTGAACTGAAGGATGAGCCGTACATGGTCCGCCATGTTTACTGCTTCACAGTCATGGAAACCGGATCATTTTATGTTAGTTTTCGGTCAAAGGAAGATTTCCTTCAATCGTTCCTCCCTAAAACCAACTCGAGGAGCACCATCAGGTTATTAATGTGTATTTGTGGGTAATTCAACATCGTTGAACTTTCCGAATAAGTTTCATTCCTTCTCTGAAACTCATTCTACACTTTCTGACCAACAGGGGGCGGCAGTCTTCTTTCAGACTCAGATGGTCAGTAGTTTATGCATTTCTGGCATTTCGACACAATACTTTTGTTCCTCTAAACACCATTTCCCACGATGCACTTCTCCTCTACGATCAATCTAACAGCTTAAAGCCTATCAGACGTGATCTAGTTTTCTGTCTCCGGCCAAAGAGACTTTGACTCATTCAGCGGATCTGCCTCAAACCGCTGAACTGAAGGATGAGCCGTACATGGTCCGCCATGTTTACTGCTTCACAGTCATGGAAACCAGTTAATACCTTTTCCTCCATGGAGATAGCTCATTCAAGGATTCAGTTTGTTGCTCATTGACACTTTGTTGAGTGACGTCTCTCAAAATTAGACTAATCAGCTCATAGTTAAACATCAGCAACAACTGACCTCGTTCAGTGCAATACACTATTGTAAACAAGCTTATTTGTGGCTAAAATAAGACCTTAGTCTTCAGCCGAGCCATTGAGGTAGCTAGTTCAGGGATTCGGCGTCTGGCTCAAGGACACCGCAACCTGTGTCATGGCCGGAAATTGTTCCACCAACCTTTTAGTTAAAGGAAAAACTATGGTCGGCCATGTTTATGCGCTACTTCTATGAGGTAGAAACTGTTTTCTCAGTGTAACATTTCCCACCCATGATTCCACTGATAGCAGCACCGTTTCTGTAATGCTGCCGTCAAAGTGCAAAGTGCAAAGTGCATTTGTAATGAACCAAAACATTTCCAGAACAAGTTCTGTTCATTCTCCAGAACTTATTTCTCAGTTTCTGGAAACCAAAAAACACACAACTGCCTGAGCTTCAAGTCCAATACGGACTGAAGACGGGACAATCTTTGGGGAGGTCATAAGGTCATAAGGTCTCCTCCAACAGAAGACCGGGTCATGATAAAAATAAAAAATGTTGGGAATGATTCTTATTGTGGATTTTTGGTGAATTTTTGTCTTACTACCCTTTAAACCTGGAGATGAATGAGCTTAACCTGAAACCTGAACCAGCAGCACACTGCAGGGCGAGTCCTCCTGTTGCCAGCAGAAACAAACCCAAACCAACATAAAGTCCAAACCTCCCGGGATCCACCGGCTCTTGGATTTCCTCCTGAGTTTGAGGAATGGAAGCTGCAAAGAAAAGAATCAAGAATAAACCAGTCGCTGCGTCTCCATTGATGTTAAAACTGCAAATTGGAATTAGGAAAGTGAATTTGCCTAGTTTGGAAAAACGGACGTTTTAAGAAGAAGTTTTTTCTTCAGGATGAGGAAACAAGTAAGAAGTTGTCAGGAAGTGGTAGGAGAATGATGGTGTTTTAAATACTTATCACATGAACAAACTTTTTCACGGCATTTTTAATTAAGTTTCTTGTTTAATCGAAACACCGCAACTACAAAATTGTGTTTTTTAGAATATCAACAAAGTTTTGTGCACATTTTTAGCTAATTTTTTGCGGTTTTCTCTCCTCTGCAGATCTTCAGATCACAGCTGCATTTCCACTGACCCTAAAAGTTGTGCAAAAACATGATGAGCATCACGGCTGGATTATTAATATATCTGTATATAAGTCTTTACATTTGACTCATCCATGATTTTTAATGACTTATCGCATGAACAAACTTATCCACATGTGATTTTAATTGCATTTCTTATTTAATGGAAACACTGCAACTGCAAAATTGTGGGGTTTTTAAAATCTTTTTTTACATTTGGTAAATATCAAAGTCAGTTTTGGAAACATTTGTAATGAAAACGCAGCTTTTCAGACCAAAAAATAAAGTGGAAAACATAAAAAAGACCAGAAAATAAAGATGAAACCATTTTTATCAGTAAAAGCTCACCTCTTACTACAAGCTCCCAGTCTCTAAGGTCTCTTCCTCCGTCAGTGACGATGTACCACTGATACCGACCCGCGTCGCTGAGCCTCACTTCAGTCAGGAGACACCGGACCCGTCCATTCCTGACCAGCTGGGGGTCACAGTGCAGTCGACCTTTGAACTCATCATCTGTGTACGGCTCATGCTGAACTCTGCCGTCGAACCGATAAATCCTCCTCAGCGGCTTTATGCTCCTCAAATCGATGTAGAGCCAGTCAGACGGCGTGGCGTTCGGATCCGGATGGATCCATGTCAGTGTGGCGTTCGAGTGCTCCTCTGCCTCGTAGACGTCCAGAGTTTCATTCAAGGTGGGCAGAGATTTTCCTGCAGGAGTCAGAAAGAGACAGAAGGAAGAAATCACAACACAAATCCTCAGAAACACTGTGATGAAGAAGTTCTGTTAATCTGACGCATCATCACACCTCCACCACCGTGCCTCACACTGGGAGGGGTTGGGCTGCTGAGGCTTTTTACTTCCTTTAGGAAACATATAGATAATTGAAACTTCATATAAAAAATTACTGTTGTTGCTTGAGTTCTTATTCTGCTATTTGAAGAAGATAAAAATATGGAATTGCAAGTTAAGTTTATTACACGATGCCTCCTGATTGGCTGTTGACTAATTAGTTTAAAAAGGACGTGTCTCAAATAATTAAAATAACTTTTTACTTCTTTATTCATTAAAGTTGTTTTTATTTGCAAGAGTCCAGAGGTTTTACTCAAGAGCAGCAATAGTTCATAATAATATTACTCAAGTAAAAACTACAGTGCAGTAAAACTCCTAAAAGTTTTTTTTTTTTGTCTGAAAAGTGGAATTAGTTATTTTAAGATTAAATCAACCAGAGGAAGTTTAATTCTCTGCCTGCAGCAGGATGAGCAGCAGTGATGTGTCCAGTTCCTGTCCCCAGTGGACGGCTGTCCTGCATGTTTAGCTGGGTTTGGGTTCATCTTAAAATTAAACCTTAAATATCCAGGATTTGATGTTTCAGACGGTGACGGACGATTTAAAACATTTTCTCATGAAGCTTCAGGTAAAATTTTATTTCACGGCTCGGATGAAAAGTTCTGATCAAAAACCTGACAGCAAATAGATCCAGTGATATCAGATCTGCTAACTTAGAGTGTAATTATTCCTAAAGAAACCTGAGACGTCCTTCATGCTCTGAGTTAAAGTTCAGTTTAAAACATTCAGTCATATTTTCAGATAAAATCAGATTCTCACCCAGAGCAGCAGAACACAGAATCAGAACCAGCAGGAGAGAGGAGGTGGTCCAGTTCAGCATTGTTGCTCTGTTAGAAATAATAAAACACATTAATTATAGACATTATTTCTCCAAGTCATCACATGCAGAGAACCGAAAATTGTACTCAAGTAGCAGTAGCACTACTTCAACATATTTTTACTCAAGAAAAAGTAAAATAGTATTTGGTAAAAACTCAACTCAAGTACCGAGAAACTGATCAAATTATCAATCATTTAATATTTTAAAATTACATCGTCAGACAGACCAAAATATAAAGTTTTGTGGAACTTTTGGTATTTTAAGGACAAAAATGACAATAATTTATATAAGTAACAATAAAATAACAAAATTAGGTAATATATATATATATATATATATATATATATATATATATATATATATATATATATATATATATATATATATATATATATATATATATTTTCCAAATCAGTTTTTTTCCATAAAAAACTTATGAAACTTTAACAAAAACTGCAGGTGTGTGTCTGTGTTTGAATTCTTGGTTAAAACATGTTTGGTTTTCATTCAGTGGGTAGAAAATCCAGAGATTTTACTCAAGTTAGAAACATTTCAGAATAAAATTACTCAAGTAAAAATGATGGTGAAGTAATAAAAACTCCTAAAAGTACATTTGTTCTAAAAAGTTACTCAACTTAATGTAACAAGTTACTATTCACTCTGATCACATGATAATTATAGAGGTGTAGTCATTTCAATATGGCGTCCAGGTGAAGAACAAAATGGAGGATTATAAAATGTTTCACTTAGACTTATCAGATCTGCAGACGCTTATTTAGTTTAGCTTAAAGTTTAGTTTTAGTTTAAAAACTCATGCAGAAAACAAACGAGAAGCTGGTTATTATTATAAAAGTGTCAAAAACTTGTTTGATCAAACTGAAACTAAACATCTTTGTTAACTGGGTGTTTCTGTAATAATTGCTGTTATACAGAAACGGACGTTTCTCTGCAAACATGAAGCATAGAAAGAAAATATGCATATATATATAGTAAATATTTAATAATTAAAAGCTGAAATGACCTTTGCACAGAAATTTTCATGAAAAAAGCAGCGCAGTCACGTAAAATAGGCCCGTATTACGAAAATCAACACATGGCGAGAAATTCAGCTTTTAGTCAAAACCTCTACAGAGTTTATACCATTATTATTAATATAAAGATATGTTATGTAATAAGAAAAGAGCGAAACAAACTTGAACAGAAACATGAAGAATTGTACTAATATTGCTGCTAAAACTTTGTTCCAACATCAACTAAACCTTCCTTTAATGTGTGAATTTTCTAAACTCTTTAAATCTGCAAACATGAATTAAAACTGACCATTTCACATGTTCCGTGTTGAAGATCAGAGAAGAAAATGATTCCTAACTTCCTGTTTCAGGGAAACGTTGAGGAAACCAGAGCACCTTGTTATGTCATCATTCCTCCTGTTTCTCTTAAAGGAGCCGTTAGATGATCAACCACCTGTTTATTCCACGGAATCGGTTTCTGTAGTTCGCTGAATTATTTTCAATCATAACAAATTATTATACGTTAATTAAAAGCAACTTTCAGACAGTTTTCAGACAAGAAGAGCAAATAAACCAACAGAATGTTTCTAACCTACAGAACCATCTGTCGCCAATAGGGGGCAGGCTTAGTTTGACCTAGTTTGTTTCTGATATATAAAATATATCAATAAAGCTGATCTTAAATAAAATACAGAACTTTATTAGATCCAAAGCCAACAGAATGCAGAATGTCTGTCTTGTAATCAGTAGTAAATACAACATGTAAAAATACTGTACTTGTGGAATGTAATGCTTTAAAAAATGCATTTAGCCCCACAAACTGTCATTCACATCTGCTGTTTCAGAGTGGTAGCAGGATGTAGGGGTAAAGTCTAGTCTAGTCTCCGGGATGAGGTTCTCAAAAACCTGTTGTAATCTGGGTGAACTGGCCCTTTAAATATAAATTACTACCAGTAATTCATATTTAAGAGAGTTTTCCTTTTATGTTTTAAAGGTATCTTCCACCAAGATGTCTGTTGAAATGGAAATGACCTTACCCACTACACCAAGGGTAATCATGCTTGGTAAGAGGAATATTTTCTATCACTATAATTTTTTTGTAGCAATGTATGTAATTGTTATGGTAGTCTGTACTTTTACTCACTAGCGTTAGCCTGACAAGGGTTTGTCTATTTTAGGAAATAGCTTGATGTCTGCAACCCGGTGGATGGTCAGTATGGAGGAGAAGGTATTTTTCCAGCCTGAGCAACTACATGACTTTGCCAGCGTCCTTGCTGTCTTTTTTGGGTCATATTCTGTCTTCAATCTGGAGTATCAGGAGTCAGCATCCACCACGCTGGAGATGATACAACGGCAAGTACACTACACCAAGCCACTTATGAATTAAATTTAATGACAGTTTGACTGATGGTGAAGAACCATAGCTGATTGCTGTATTGTACGTCTTCATTAAAAAATACAATTAATATATTTTATTTCTGTTAAAAGATTCTTTGTGAGGATCAATCCAGATGTTGGTACCAAATGCACAGCCAAAGTCGGTACAAGCCACAAGACGGGAAGTCTTGTCAAGAGGAAAGTAGTCAGTGTCAACTCCCAGATCACCACCTTCTTCCAACGACTCGCTGAATTTGAATGGAGGACTTCCAACTAGGTTAGTATTTTACCAAATGTTTATTATTTTGTTGTCTTGCATGCTCTGACTTTACTTTAGCTTTTTTAATATGATTTTAATGATTATTTATAAATGGCATGTGATTCCTACACAATAGCCCTTTAGAGTAGCCTGCATCTTTTCTGTGTCCGTGGTAAAAAGTGGATGTCGCTGCATCTCTTAATAAATCACAGAAATGTATAAGTGTGTAGTCGTTTAAGTGTGGTGTATTTTTATACTATGCAGTTTTCAGTTTATTAGGCACACCTTTGCAGTAATCCGTCAGCACCAACAAAACGACTAAAAAGATTGTTGTACTTCATCGTCCCCTTGGGGACATTTGTAGTACGCAATCTTTTGAATTACTGAAGACTGACTAACTGCTTTTGCCATAAACAATCCAAAAACCTGAAGTGAAGCCAGTTCTGCTCATTCTTTATGCAGCTTCTATTATCACTTCAGTCCAATTGATTTTTTTTTAAAACAAATTATCAACTTAATGCTGCTTTATGACAAAGATTTTATGCATGTGAACATTGTCACTTCAGCTTAATTTGTCAGCCTTCCTGTTGATTTGAAAATGTAGATAACTTCCTGACCATCTCATGACCTCCCACATTGTCTGTCTTATTCTTTACAGTTCAGCTTCCACAAGATGGATCCCACTGATTTTGTTTGACGAATGGAATAAAAGTTCTTCTGGTGTAGGAAATGTGTTCTATGGTTTTGTTGTTTTACAGCACATTATATTGTATTGTGACATTGTTCTATATGACATTGCGAATATGTAAATGGATTTTATTTCTACAAATCTGCTGAAAATAAATACCTGTTATTCACAGTAGTTGGACTAAAATTTCTTTTATGAAATTTTTCGGTTTATGGTAAAATATTCTTATATTAAAAAAATGTAAACTTTAATTTACAGTAAACCTGACATTATGTTGTGAAACAAGTTTACAGTAGACCAGCTTTACTATAAAATACAATTACAGTATTATACTTTAAACTCCATTTACAGTAAAGCAGTTATAACTGTAAAGCACACTCACAGTAAAAATTAACTGTGAAATATCATAACAGTTAAGGGTACTGTAGAATGGTAATTACAGAATGGTAAAATTACAATAAAAGGTCTAACAGTGTATATATATTTTTTGCTTTACTTAGTTTCTATTCGTTTTTCTGCACTGCTGAAGATCTATACTTTTATTTTACAACATATTAACTGTAAACATTATGATGCTCACCTGATCGGCTGTGAATGCACCGCCTGCACTGAGGTCCGCTGCTGCTCCGCTCACACTGTCTCAGAACAGCGAGCGTCAAAAACCTTATATACTGTAGACGGGTTGCAACACGCCTCTAGAGTCGGTGTCATGAAATCATATTCATGATCACCGACATCATCGGTGTCATGATTTTCATGAAATCATGAATATGATTTCATCAGAGGCGGACACCTCTCTTTCTCAGAAAGAGAAGGATTCTGTCAGAAAGAGAAAGAACCCGGAAATTTAGTTCCCTGTTTTTGCCAGTCGACATCAGTGTTTAGCAGACGGTGCGTCCACATCCGATCATGTGAGCAGCATAAACCTGTTTTATTTAATTTTCGGTCATTTATTGAGACAATCTGCTACATAACAGGACAGAAACTTTAAGGACCAGGAGTTAGAATAACAACCTAGTAAATAAACACAGGAACGTCGTCAGATAAGTTAAATGCGTTCAGATCATCATCGTCATTGTAGCGGCGACTGTTTGTCAAACCAAACATCCGATAATAGTTAAATCCATTGGACGAAGGAGCCGGAGCTCCGCGGACGGAGGACCCAGCAGCGGCGGCCTGGCTCTCCGGGTGAGGCAGGAGGGAAGGAGCTTCAGGGCGGGGATCCTCTCTGAGAACCAGCGCTGTTCGGAAGAACCGGACGGATCCGAACCTTGTAAGGAGTCACCCCGGTCCTGCTCAACTTTTAATATACAGAGATTTTTTTAATTTTTCAATTATTTTTTTTTAATATCTTTGTTCTTATCTTCTTTTAGTTTAATTTAATTTAAGAGTTGTATTTATTTAAAGGAAAAGTGAAAAAACGTCTGTATAACTGCACAATGCCCTGGTTTTAAAAATGTCCCACGTACAATAAAATATTTTGAAAAGACAAAACAAAATCAAACTAAACGGCTTAGCACCAAAATACATTAAAAACCAGTTTGACAAGTTTGTCTGGGTTTTGATTATTTGACTCCAGCTCCATTATTAATCCTTGTTCCATTGTCTCTTTGTTTGATTATCAGCCCTGTTTCTGTCTTTACTTTAGTTCTGTCCCTTCTGAGTTTATTATGTCTATTATAATAAATAGACATATTTATTATATGTCTATTGCCTGCAGGCTTTAGGTGATTTCCAGCAGTAACACACTTTGCTTCAACTGAACTCATCTGAATCAGCAAAACTAAAACAAGCATAGTAATGTGCTTTAAAGAGCAAGTTGGGAAACATCATGACATAACAAACATCTTTGTTCAGACGCTGGGAAACAATTTCCTACAGTGAAGCTTCCTCACTGAAACAGTTGTAACATTTAGTCTGCAAACTAAATTTCACAAACCTAATGCCTAATATTAGGTATGTTACATAAAGTTTCCATTCAAGATTCAGTTCTGTCTTTATGAACAACTCATCTCCAAAAATATTTTCATGTTCATCAGATTTTCCTCATTCATGGTGAGACAAAGTCAAACAGCTCATCAGTGGTTTCTCTCTTGTTACAGAAGGAAATCATTCTTTAATTCAGTCTCTCTTCAGACTAAACAGTTTGACTTTAGTAGAAGCATTTTGTTCTGCAGGTGTTTGTTTAGAAACTTCTTGTTACCTTGAGTTACTCAGCTTACAGGAAATCAAACTACCTGTGAAGAATATAAAAATAAAAGCTCAGCTCTGTTCTGGTTCAGCAGCTTTGTAGATTCATATTTTACTGATAAATAATTTAATCCTGAAAAACTAAACAGTAATTTAAATTCAACATTTTATTTATGTAATGTTTTGGTAGAAAATAATTTTGCATCATTTATTACTCATCGATTAATTCATGATTTACTGTGTGAAGATCTAGAAACATAAATATCAACTTAATCTGCTTATAACTAAACCAACAAACTTTATCATGAATCAATTCATCCATAATTTATTCAATATTTATTTAACATGCACAAAAACTAGAATGTTGAATAAAAATTCAATATTTCTTGCCAGTAATTTCATAAAGTAAACTCTCATTTTGTAGAGATTTGATACACAGAGTAAAAATATTTAGAGCTTTTATTTTTGGAAATGTTTATAACTATGGCTTTCAGGCAAAGAAACCTCAAAATCCAGGATCTGAGGAAATGAGAATATGTAATTGGACCAAAAACAGATATTTTGAGCACAAATGTCGGCGTCTGTAAGGTTCGTACATTTCTATGCCTTCAGTAATTGGCTGAACTTCCTCCTGCTTGAATTACTGCATCAATGCATCGTGGCATGGAGGAGATCAGCCTGTGGCACTAAGTGGAATGGAAGCTCATTTACAATATGCTTTAATACAGAGTTCTGTGAACAACCAACTTCTTCAGCAGTGACCTTTTGTTGCTGACTCTCCTTGTGGCAAAATATCATAAATAAGATGTGAATAATATCTTATGTATGATATTTGACTGAATAGATGCTGCAACAGGGTCAGGGTTAGCAACACATCACTATGCACTGAAAAACATCAGTGACTGATTCCTGGACAAACAACATTGTCAATGTGACTCTCACACAGCAAACTGTGTCCTGGAAACAGATTTCAGTTTCCTCCCTAAAAACTAAACTCTCTGGAATTCACCTCTCTCTCTTCTGGTTTCTAATTGCTCATCATTTCTTTCTTTTTGGATTCTGGTTTCCTCTGCACACCACAGCCTGACCTTTGACCTGCATGAGGCTGGAGTTGCTGCCATTCTGCAGCTGGTCGTCTGAATATCTGGTGAGGACGGGTTCTTGGTTCTGATCCAGAATCTGAGGATCATGTTACCTGATCTGAACTCAACCTGAAGTGAAGATCACAGAGTGAAGCATCAGGATGAAGCTGCTGATCGACTGATCAGATCAATATTTAATAATCACGTCTTAAAGCTGTTAGAAATAAACACATTTCATTAAAGAAACATTTCTAAATCTGTGTTTTCACATCAGAACTGAATAAAGACAGAAAGGAGGAGAAATACTAACTTTCACTGCTGAGCAGCTTTTAGTCAGAGCTTAGAGCGCCACCATGTGGACAAAACCACACATTGCAGATGATCTCTGCTGAGGTAACATCATTTACTTCCTGGTTGGATCTTAATAGGTTTGACGGATTTTAGTGATTATTATTATTATTATTTATAGATTAAAACTCTGTTATTCACAACATCTGGGTCCAGATGTTCTGGTTCCTGATCAAAGCTCCAGTTTAACCAGCTGCTCTGAACCAGTTGATCTGGAGCTAAATGTTGATCATCTGACGGTTTAATGAGACGCTGCAGATAAAATAAATATGATAAAATAATGAAATTTATTCTATTAACATGGAATTAGAGTCCTGACAGCATCTTTCTATAAAACTGATTTATTTACATTTTAACAGCAGAAACAGAAAACAAAGCAGATAAACTGATCACAGTAACAAAACCTCTCAGCTGTTCAGCTTTAATAACTGGATGGTTCTGATCCACAGAACCTTTTGGAGCTGAAAGCTGAGAAAACGACTCACTGGCAGCTTTTCATTGAGATTCATGTTGATTCATTTGAAATGACTGAATTTTAATACTTTCTGAATCAAAGCTCTGAGAAAAATGACTTCAATAAATTTGCTTCAACAAAACTTTTTAAAGTTGATTCAAAACAACAGATGGAAAGACTCTGTTCATTTTTTACTACGATTCATTCAGTCACTAAATTAAAATATTTTACATATAAAAACATTTATAAAAAAATCAGTTGTTTAAAAAAATAACATTTATTATAAACGTTTCACCAGCTGGTTTTTACTTAAATTATAAACTTGTGTAAAAACGTCCATTAATCTGGACTGAACTGGACAAAGTCATCAGAACTGAACCAAACGACTCCTGGAACAAAATCCTCTGGACCGATGAGACCAAAGTCCAGAAGTTTGATCTCAATAAACAGAGAAAACATGGAGGCGCCATGTTGGAGCAGCTCAGCTACGTCGGCTCTGATTGGTTCTGGTTCTGGTTTCCCTCTGGTTCTGGATGCTCTGACACTAGAAGGATTTTTGCTCTTACACTTTTTACTTTCAGACAGTTGTAGTGATACGTAACCATGACAACAATGTATTGTTTTACAACTTACTCTCTCTCTACAAAGGAGAAGCAAAAGCTGATGAGGTGGATTAGCAGAGCCTGATGATGTCATCCAGTGTTTCAGTGAATTATTTTCTCTGCTGTCTGATATTTGACCTGTTTGCTTGTCATGCAGCCATGAATTGGTCAAACAGCAACAGTCTTCAGTCAGAGGCTTCTTCATATTCAGTCCAACACAGACTGCTACTGGAGCTCCTTCCTGCCCACAGGATCATCATCCATATCAACCCTTTGAACTGAGAGTCAGGAAAAGTTTGACCATCAGAGCTGCTGCTGCTGCTGCTGTCAGTAACAGAGAAACATGGAGGCCGATCCTTCCTCGACCTTCTGGTTCTGGATCCAAGGTCGTTCTCTGGGTTGGAGAGACATCAGCAGCTGCTGGAAAGATAGAATAGAGGTTTGAATATTACAGAAACCTTTAGAAGAATAAAGTTTAATGGGAAACAATTAAACATGAAACCATATAAACAACCCAGAAACATTTGGTTCTGTTTTAACGTTTATAAACCGGGTCGGTTCTGATCACACACCTACAGAAACATGAAGACTTTTCATTTTTCTCCGACTCTCTGGATGAAACCAGTTAGGACTTTTACCTCAGTCTGAGTTTCCTCAAACTAAATCAAAGGAAAAAAAATAATCTAAATAAATAAAAACCAAGAGAAACAGGAAGAAATAATTTCACAGAAAAACACAAAAGTTACTTCTGTTTTTTTTAAATCAGAAAAACTTTGCTGCGTTTCTTCAGTTCAATTTCACTTTTTCAGCATTTAGACTTTATAAAGTTCAGATGTTGCAACATGAACTCACCAGTAACGTTGAGTCGACATCTTCCAGAGTTGAATCCATAATCAGTTTTCACATCACACAGATACAGACCAGAGTCTTCAGTCCTCAGTCTGGACACATTTAGTCTGATTCGTCCTTCTCTGAGGACGTCTTTGTCAATCTGGACTCGTCCTGAAAAATGTTCATGCTGAGATTCTGGAATCTCAACACCTTCATGGACCTGATACAGAACCAATCCTCTAGGGGGAGCTAGAAATTCACAGAGGATAAACATGGAGGACAGAGAGGAGTCGGGTCTGGTGGGGAAGGTCCACTCCAGAGTGATGCTGTGGTTCTCCTCTGCCTGATAGCTGCTCTGTGTCACATTCACTACAAATGTTGCTGCTGAGGAGACAGAGAGGGAAAGAGAGGAGCAGACACACTGAGAACTGGAACATGGGAGTCTTTCAGCTCCATCTAGAGAGCTTTCTGTCACAAAGACAAGATGGAGACTGACCACAGAGACATGAGCTGAGGATGAGGAGCAGCAGGATCCTGGAGATCATCTTCATCCTGAGAGAGGAAGAGGAGGAGAGGCAGCAGAACATCAGGAACATCATCACTAACAATACAAGGAACATCTGGATTCATAACAACTCAGTCTGACCTTTGACCTCAACTCCTTCATATGGAAACTCCTGAACTTTCTGATTCAAATATGTTTTAACTATGCTATGGCAAAATAAGTAAAATAAATAAATAAAATTAAAACTGTGACACTGCCACCTTGTGGCCATAAATAAATACAGCAGCAGGTTTCTGGTCTGTGATGCTGCGAACATTTAAATCTGATTCCAGGTTCAACTTCCTGTGATGTCAGAGCAGAAAGTTTTAATTTAGTTCATTTTTATTGAGGTTAAATCCATCTGTCAGGATTCAGGAGGTGAATTATCAATCTGAACACCTGCAGGAGTTTGAGATTTTATTCTCTCTATTAAAGACAAAGTTACCAACTGAAATGAATTAAATGTCTCATATTTCAGATTTTGACTCAGATGGAAAAATGGTTCACATAAATTACAATACTCATGAGGCTCACAGAAGAAAAGTTCTGTTTAGTTATTCCATTTTTGCAGAACTAATTATGTTACTTTGTGCTGGAAGCTTTAATGTGTTCATTTATTTTTCTTTATATAAAAGAAATTAAACTGTTTTCAAAGTTAAACCAATTTCAGATAAAATGCAGATATTGATAATTTAGCTAAAACTTAATTTCTATCTGTTCAGCCACATATCTGGACATTGATCATAGAGGAGACTAAATGATTTATTAAATAAAACCTGAATGAAATTAATGAACCTGTTCATTAAACATATTCAGTCTAATTAACATTTTACTGTTTATCTTTGTTTTAATTCTTCACTCAGAGCTTCAGTCTGGATTATATGGACTTTATGTGTCACTGATTGTTTTTATATTTTTTTAATAAAATAATATTTATTAAATCAGCTCAGACTGTGGCCATGAGTTTAACTTGGTGAAGGTGAAGAAAGTAGTGACGGGCCAGACGACACACAAACCTCTGCACATGCGCCGAGCAAACAAGATGAAACCACGTGTCTGTGTGCGTATCACTTTAAGGAAAACCACGTGACCAATACAGTTCCTGTGTTTGGTTGTTAACTCGCCAAATTGATCACAATAAACTTTGTTCTTTGCTTTGCTTTGGTTTTTGGCTCGTATTTGTTCTAAATAAAAACATGTGAATGAACCTTGTTCAGTCTGTTTCTAGTCTTTACTGAATTCACTAGTTAATCTGAAACCTGCTGAAAGGTGAGGCGGGCAACATTTCCTGCGGTCTAAAGAAAACCAACCAATCACTTTGTAGATTTTCCCGCCCACACATCAACGGTTACGCATTTCCGCTTCCTTTATGTACAGAATATGTAAATTAAAACTCAGCTCCACGTGTAGCAAAGCTCTACCAGTGAATGAATGAAATGTTATTTTTCAGCTCATTGTCTCTCTGAACAAAAACCTTCAGACTAAAAAGAAACTTCTGTAGAAAGAAGTTTGATCATCTTCATCATCCGAGTCCGCTGATCGGTTTGAGGAAGAAAACAAGAAGCGGCAGATCTATGATCATGTTGTTCTAATATTCTAACCTCTATGCTGCATTTAGAAACAGAGGCTGCAGGTTTGATCAGAGCCAGGATGGTTTTCTGTTGTAGAAACTCTGTTTTTCTGCTGAGTTATTGATGTTCCTCAACAAAACAACGTCACACAGAAAAACTGGAAGATAAAAACTAAAATAAATCAGACATACCCAGAAGCTCTGAGACACGAAGTCCATCCATCTGCTGGCTGCTGCAGTCCAGAGGTCTGACTGCGAGAAAGTGACGAGAAACTTAATTCATCTGATTCCTCCAGAGCGATGTTGCGTTTAAGGACGCCTCGGTTAGACCGATTTAATGAGAAACACACAGACTGAACTTCTTACTGCGGTTTTTAAGAATATGCTTGATGAGATACATCTGATATTAACAATAAACCTTTTTATTTCTGATTGGAGATTTTTATTATAATCTGTTCCATTTGTCTCTAATAAAATAAACGTCCGAGGTTACCTGAACGCATCATTCCTGCATGATTAAAGATGTACGGCTCTCTGTCCTTTTTCTCCTGTACGGAAACAAGAGAAGTCAGGGGAACATTTTGCCGCTTTTAATGAATCAATGACCTTTCATGTGTTCATAGAAGCTGTTTGATAAAATCAAGTTTTTATAAAAGAGACTCAGAGAGAAAAACAGACTCAGAGTCCTGGAGGAAAACAGAATATTTCTCAGTTCTTTTCCCTCCAGTTTTAACTTCCTCTAACGTGTAAAACCGTTCAAAGCTGAAGTGGCTCTAATAAATGAGAAAGTCAATATTGGTGAATTATTGATACCATCAGTTCCTCCATCTTCTTCTTCTGAGGATTTCTCCTCCAATCGAAGCAGCTTCAGGTTTAACATCTGGATCCAGGATGAGGAAATAAAGAGTTAATACAGTGTTGGATGTTCAGGTCAGCCTGTGATTAAATGTGACTGAATCCTCAGAGACGTTCAGTAAAGATGTTCAGAATAAACAACAAAAGAATCAGAGAATCTGAATCCAGAGAAACTCTGACATTTGCTCCAAACTGATGGCATAAAGACATTTTTCCATCCAGACTCATTTCCACTCAATCATTTCTCCTCTGATATCAGTTTTCCTTGTTTCCAGGCAGATTGTGTCTCTTCACATGTTTCAGGTTCAGCTGCAGAGTTTCAGTCACTAAAACTGACTTTGTTCCTTTGAGCAAATGAAACTTTAGATCAACTAAACTGAACTATATGGATCTATTATGCAGTTTTGATCAACTGCTGAGAAAATGTGAAAAAATTAAAACTCTAAACGAGACAGATTTATAAGTGAAAATGTTTATTTCCGTAATTTAACAAAAAATATGCTGTCTTGTTTATAATGTGTTGACATTTATTTACAACTATGTACAACATTTAAGCTTCAATTAGCAAAGAGTTTAGAAAACATAAATAAAACTATCCACAGTTTTCAGAGGAAAGTTGTAACAGTTACATTCAAACTTAACCTTTAAAATCAAACCAGATATTTGTTTACTCAAACATTTCTTCATTGCGTCTTCAACAATAATATACTTTTGTCTTTCTGTTTAATACGGAAAGACAAACGAGAAAAGATTCATGTTGAAACGGATCATTACTGCCACCTTGTGGTGATAAATAAACACAGCAGCAGTAAAACAGAAGATGTTTCAGATTATTGACTCTTCTGAGTTAAATCAGTTATAATGTTATAAAATGTTATAATTCTTGATGTTTAAACAATTAGTGAAATCTGGAAATTCAGCGAAACAGTTTTTTAGTTTTCTTTTTCTTCTGTTAAACAATCACGTCTATTAGTGTCAGTAATAATTTATTGAATGTCTAAACTGTACAGAGTTATTAAACTAAAAATATGCATGAAATTTCTGTTGAGAAACCATTTGTAAAATATTTCTTAGTTAGCTTGTCTGATAGTTGAGATTGAGACAAAATAATCTCCATGGAGAAGCAGAGGAGTTTCATTTATGTGTTGCTTCACACGACTACATTTACTGCACTTGTTCAGGCTTGTCTTCTCATAACATTTCTCATGTTTACTGAGGCCTGAGGAGCAAAAAGTGAAAATTATTCATCTGATATTTCTCTGAACTTCTAGTGAATTTGCTGGGACCAATCAGGTTTAAATATGTTCAGAGGTGGATCTATTTAATGATGACTTTGAACTTATTCAAAGATGATTTTTCAACACTTCTGTTCCACATATTAAGTGATTTCATTTGCTGCTTTGCATTTCTGACAGTTTTTTATATTAAACCTGTAAAATGTGGCATTAATTTTCTCAGGTGAAATCCAACAACTTGAAGGCTTTACACTAATGAAATGAGGAAGGGAGGGTCAGTGGAGAGCACCGGAGCAGAGCCTTTTTTCATTCGGTGTCATCAACAGAAAGAGAAAAAGGCCGGAAGAGACTATAATGCCGATAATTAAAATGACGTCGATAGTTTTAATTTATCGAACGATTAATTGATTTACCGTTTATCGTGACAGGCCTACGTGAACCAAAACAGAAAAAGATGTGTGACTGAAGCTGTTTCTCTGGATTCATCTCTCTCAGGAAATGACCTGAAATGACACCAGAACATTTCTGAACTTTAAACCTGATTCAGTTTAACTTTTGTTTTAAAAAATGCTTCAGTCAACATAAAAATGATCTTCTCTCAGAGACATTAAACTTAAAAAACTGAATGCCTGTGTAAACAAAGAACATTTTCGTAGAGCGCTTAAAGAAAACTAAAAGCTTAAATTCTTTGTAAGCTCAGCTTTTATTTACACATTTCCATCCTAATTTTCTTTTTAAAACATACAGAAGTAATTTCTGTTAAGATGTAAAAACTTCTTTCAGTATTTGTGTCAAAAAATCTTGTTTGTTAAAAACTCAATTCATAAAAATATAAAAAGAAGCATCTGAAAATAACCAGGTTTGTTTTCTACTAAACAGAAATAGCAGCAACTTTATAAACTTTAAATCTATTTTAAATTAAAAAATAAAGTGATATTGAATCAGTCACTGCTTGTAAACAATAAGAGTGTATGACAATTTAAAATTAAAAATATAAAGACACAGACTGTAAAACTGATATATTAGTTTCAGATACTTACTTTGTAGTGGAGTATTGAGCCGATTCTCCTCACTGTGATTATTAATATTTTCAGCAGGAGAGACGATCAGACAGTGACTGAGGCTTCGTTGTGAGTGAGGAAAGTCCAGTAGATGAAGTTATTATCTGCAATGTTTTTGCTCTAATCTGAACACAAACATTGTTGCATCAGATTCACTCATGACTGGAAACAGGAAGGAGGTGTTTATTTTAGCAACATGAAGGTTTAACTTTCAGGTTACAAA
The DNA here is from genome assembly GCF_002775205.1 of Xiphophorus maculatus. Taxonomy (NCBI): domain Eukaryota; kingdom Metazoa; phylum Chordata; class Actinopteri; order Cyprinodontiformes; family Poeciliidae; genus Xiphophorus; species Xiphophorus maculatus. The sequence continues at coordinate 24,542,818 of NC_036456.1, forward strand.
CTGGTTTTTCTGCTCAAGTTAAATTAAACAAAGACTTGAACCTTTCAACTAAAAAGTATTAAAACATAAAATTTACTTTTTTTAACACTAGATGTTTGTTTTAAACATGTAGCTCTAGTATAAATTACTGCATCAATGCATCGTGACATGGAGGAGATCAGCCTGTGTGTAATGGAAACACGTTACTATATGATGGATGCAAAACTCTGACCTTGTAATGACCTTTAGTTACTAACCTCCTCATGACAAAACAATCATAAATAAGATGTGGATTATAACCTATGAGAATAATATGACTGAATATGTGCTGCGGTGCTTTTGTCTTGGTTTTACATCAGTCTGCAGAAATACTGTAGAGGTTTATTACATCCTCTTTTCTTTTCTTTTATGACATTCAGAATTTTCTCTAATTCTAAACTGTATTCAAATTACAGATCTGCTGCTGATTTTTTATTCTGTGATTTTTAACCAGTCACTGCAGCATCAGGTCTTTGCACATTTCACAATTCTGTAGATTCTTATGATATTGTAAAGATAAAATAAAGCTGCTGTGAACATCCTCCTGTTATGCATAACCTGGACCTGAAGTCAGAAACAAACATTCTGTCAGAATATTTGTGATAAAACAGAAAGAAACATTTTTTCTGCCTCTATTAGAGGATTTGTCCCTCATCACAGAGCTGCCCTGTTTTTTGTTTTCAGGCTAGAAACAGTCACATATTTATCTGATGTGAGTTTCTGCTGTCGGTTTAGTAGAAAGATTGTTATGTTTGTATTTAGTGTTGGATGATGAATGTTGGAAAGCATCAACATCTCAGATGTTTTTTCAAGACTTTCATTCAAAGTAAATAAATAAATTGCAAAATTTTACTATAAAAATTGACGACTATGTCATAATATGTATGGATAAGGTAAATAATTTGGGTTTGTGGTTCGATCCTTCTCATTTAAGAGGTAACAAGGCTTTGACCATCTCTAAACTTAAATGTTTTTAGGTGAATTTAAAAGTTTTATCATTTAAAAATGCAGGGTTCATATCCACCCATTAGTGTCTTCATGCATTGACTCCTGCAATTCTCTGTTTTCTGGGTTACTGAGGAAAAGTTTTACGGATCTGCAGATGGTCCAAAACGTGGCTGCTTGCATTTTACCAAAACCAGGAAATATGCTCACATTTCTACTTCTGTAATCTTTTCACCGGTTGCTTTAGGTTCAAACAGACTTTAATGTTTTGCTGCTCATTTACAAAACTTAAAGTTTTCTAATCTTCTGCAGCTTTATGTTCTACCTCATGTTCTCCCATCTTAAGACACTGACCTTTTCAAAACTCCTAAAACCAGAGGAAAAACATCTGGAGAGAATGTTTTTTCCATTTTCCATTTGAGCTCCTTATTGTTTAGCACTTTGAATAATGTTAATAGTAATCATAATAACTTGTTGTTTGACTTTTACATATTTCTTGTGACAACAACAGTTTAATAGTTGTTATGGCAACAGATAAATATCTGTGTCATTCCTTAGACACTGGCAGTAAAGGACGCGTGCAAACCGTGAATTTAACAAAAAATCTTTATCAGTAAAAAGTAACGAAAAAATGCAAATACAAAAATGACGATACATCAGTTTTACAATTTCTCTTTTTCCTTTTCCAAAATATACACAGATTACACGGTCAAAACTGTATTGCTCCATGTCTTGGTAATCCGTCAAGTTTTTCTAATACAATATATGGCCTGACAAGAAGCAAGCCTTTCAAAATAAATCTAAATTTCACAATAAAAATGGCCTGAACAAATATCAGTCTTCTTACTAAATATAATAAAATAAAAAACAAATCATCATACAAATAACTTAAATATTTCCTATTTATGGCTCTAACAATAGTGTCTAGGACAAATGAACAACTTCCAACTAGAAGATTTTAAAAAACTGAAAAACTAGACAGCAGGTCATAATAACATCCATAAATATTTGGTTATGTAAAAAGAGTGTGAGCATTAAAAATAAGATTCACTGACAGAAATTAAATTAAAAACCTTTTGTAGGAACAAGCTGGAGATCAAGTCTGTCAACTTTTGCATGTATTAAAAAATACTTTTCAAGAAAAATCAGTTTTCAAAAGCTGAGTAAGAGACTCTAAACTACAGAAACAGTTATGGACATAAAATGTTCTTTTTTAATTTACATGATTCTTCATCCTTTTTTTATCTCAAGAAAAGATTATTAAATCTTTGATCTAATATGAAGATTTGCTTTTGGGTTTAAGTCAGACAGTTTTTTTCATTATTATTCACAGTTCGATACATGTAACAGTTTTTATACCAACAAGTGATATGAAGGAGATTTCAGGTCAGAATGATGAATTCAGACACTTTGGTTTGGTTGTTCCAGGTCCCGAAAAGATATTAGTTCAGCTTCAAATCTTTGCCATTTTCTTTGTGATCTATGAAACACAAAACAAAATGTTTTCAATAAAATCATCTTCTGATTGTTTGATATCCCAAAGTAACATTATTATTAAGATGGCTTGAATAAAAACAGAATTCTGTCATTTTTAGTTTTTCAAAAGAAAATTATCATCAATCAGCAACAAATAAAGTAAAGCAGTAAAGTTTTGACTTTTTCTAAAATTATTTGTCTTTCATTTGTTTCCAGATGCTTGTTGACAAAAATAAGACAATCCAGAAACCAAAGCATATTAAAATAAAAATGTAAACATAGTCATATTAAATTGAATATGTAATGTATATTCAGATGAGGCTTGTCAGATTAAAAGAACCTTTTAAATAAAACTTTCATTAAGGTAGAAGAGACGTCTTTCATTAAGCTCTAGTTTCTTTTTTTAATTGGTCTGATGTAATTATAATATTAAACATGTTTTAATTGGCTATAAGCTTCTCTGTTGAAGAAAACACAACAAAGAAGAGAAAATCTGAGTTATGTGTTTGCAATTTTTAATAGATTTATTTATAGCATTTTATGAATGAATGTTGTTGGATTTTGTTTTCTTGATTCTTGGCTGTTTTTCTTTAGTGTTGTCCAGATCCGGGGCCACAGGTTGGTCACCTCTGGTCTAAACCTGCATATCACTGTTCAGGTCAGTGGGAAAGCTGGTGAGCCATGAGTAAACCAGTCAGGTCACCAGTTCATTGCTGCTACATCAAATTATCTAGTCAGTCAGATTCAGTCACCAACAAGGAAGTTCAGTTTCCTGGTTTGATGCTCAGCTGTGATGTTCAGTGACTGCAGTCCTGCTTAGTTTATCAATGAGCAGGAAAATAAAAAAGTAAATAATTAATATAAGTTAATTATTATAAATTGTTCCATTTCCATACCTTCATCATTTCTCCCATTGTCGTTTTGAGACTTGTTGTTCCAGCATGGAAAACTGTACACAACAGAAAGTAAACAACAGTGAATATTTAGCTTAACAATATAAATGAGTGACAATATTTAATTCTCCTTAACAGTTTTTGTCTGGTAAAAATGTTTCATCAACCTGGGCAGGCAGAAAGGCTACAATAAACAACAAAGACCTAAAAGAGAAAAAAGTTACTCATAATAATTTGGTTTCTTGATTTTCTTTTCTTTTCAGACAAACACCAACAGATATTGATAAATATGTGAAAACTGCAAAACTTTTCTTATACATGTTTATCCAGACAGCTCCATGTTTCTGAGTTTTACTTCTCTTCAGCTTCAGATCAGTTTTTGAAAACTATTAAAAACTATAATTTCTATCAATTGGAAATATGCATTTATGGAGAGAATCATTAATTCACCAAAATCCTGCAAGACTTACAAAGACAATGACTGACTTACATTTTTTAACTCTGTGGCGACGTACAACATAGATTATGATGAAGATGAGGATGATGAGTGCTAAAACACCAACACCAACAGTAACTCCAGGATCAGGTCCTGTTACAAAAAAACAGGTTTTTAAAATTCTGCTTTTGAATATTTTGAATTCAATTTTGCATATTTTTGTTTTATTAATGAGATAAAAGTTGTGAACCAACAGTCACCTCATCATTCAGGGGTCAAGATTTACTGCACCACACACACACACACACACACACGCACACACACACACACACACACACACACACCCACGCACACACACACACACACACACACACACACACACAGTTATACACCAATATGCAGATCAAAAGGTATTTAGGATTTATCTGCTTTGCCCAACTGCACATCAACATGTGACAATAGGAAAAGCTGGAAGACAAATATTCAACCCAAAGAGCCAAAATCACTGCAGGTAACAAAGAAAGTCTAAAACTAAGTCAGAGTTCCAGTAACCACTGGTTATCTAGTTAAACATATTTACCTCCAGGACCAGTCAAGTTGCCTTGGGCTCCATTTTTACCTGTTGAGGAATTACATTGAGTGTTATAGACATCAATACATTTATCTGGTTTGTCTTAAATTAACTTAAATTATCAAGGATTCTTGTTATTTGTTGATGAATGTATTTTATTCAGTTATTCAAACTTTTCAGTTGGTTTAAATCCTTTTATAATTAAATTATTTAATCATATTAGAGATATAAGATGTTTTTTTCTAAAAAAAAAAAAGAAACATCTTATTTCTAAAAACTATCACTATGTCCTGACAGCATAACATGAGACACTCTGTGAAAACATCCAGCTCCACTGCTCTATGGTCCTACTACGATCTGCAGAAATACACTGTTCTGTCAGAAACAACCAATCAGAGCCATGAGGAAGGTTATAGCGCTAACAATCACTTTATGTATATGCTGCACAAACCCTCCTACTTCCTCTCTGCTTTGTTACAGCTGGTTCACCACAGGGATGCTTGATATGAAAGCTCAGCTAGTTAGCATGACTATCGATGACGGTGGATAAACTGTTTCTGTAACAATAAGGATCGCACCAACCCACTACAGATCGGTGCTGCCTGTGGTGCTACTGTCACGACTTCCCACAGACAGACACCTGATGGATTCCAGTTTCACCAGTGGACTATAGGAAGTGCATCCCCAGCATTCATAGCTTAATGTGGTTTAAGTGTCTGAATAACTTGATTTCTATCAAGTCATAAAACATGCAGAAGACAAAAGCTCTTGACTTTAATTAACAATTAATCAAAGTTTATGTTTGGCCTCATTTTTTCACCCATTTGGTGGAAAAATGTCACCACTAAAATTTTACATATTCCACCAAAAATGGGTAAAAATCTTTGGGGGACAAAATACCTTTGGATGTAGTTTTACTCTATCATGCTATTTACTTTTATTTGAGTAAAATGTCTTGCTACTCCACCCTTTGAGTAACTTCACTAAATGAAAAACAAACATGTTTTAACCAAAAACACAACAGACAGACCTAAAGGCCTTAAGCCTGCATTAGTATAAAAGGCTTTTTTCTTTAAAATACTCAATACTTAATATATACATTTGAACATGGCCTCATATTCTTGTCTGTCTGATGACACTTTAAAAATATTAAAATCAGGTGGACAGTAACTTGGTACTTTAGTCGCCTTGTTACAAAATACTGTTTTACTTTTACTTAATTAAAGCTTAATACATTTCTTGGACAGTTAATTTTTACTTCTACTTGAGTAAAGATTGATGAGATGCACAAAACGAGCGCAAACACAAAAACTATAGCATGAAACTCATAGCATGAAATTTAGCAGTAATACAACAATAAAGATTATTTTATGCACTTTTACAAAGTAAACTTGCTATTTCCTTTAAATCTTTATTTGAAATGTTAAGATTTCTTTGTTGTACCACAGAAATCTTAACTTGCTTGAAAAGGAGTAGGAAGAAATAAGAAACTTATGAACTTCTACCCCAAAATATCATACAATATTTTCAGATGGATCCTCATTAATAAATACATTAAAAAAATAAACAGGTTAATTAATTTTTATTTGGGTTTAGATATGTCTAAATCCAAACATCCATAGCCACACATTCATATGTTTCAGCCTCAATGTACACATTAGTGCTAACTCTCTCTCATATTTCTACATCTTGTGAACATGACCTACTTATTTACTTTTAAATTGTAATAAATTTAGACTTTGTTTTAACTCCTCATTTAACTTGTTCATAACTTTACCCCATGAATTGAAATAAAAACGTTTTTCTACAAATCCTTAAGTTTGCGTTTCCCCTTAAGTACCGGTAATATCCCCATCTCTTTCAGAAAACAGGCTCTCTATGAGCTCAGGCTGAACTTTATTAGATGTGTGAGGGACCAGTTGCTGGGGACTTTAGACCAAGGAATCCCCCAAAACCCTCTTCCATTAAAATATGATTCTATTTTCTTTCCTATGAATATTTTGTTTTGCTATTATAAAGCTCTGTGTTTCATTGTCCATGTTAAGCTGAACATTCATATATATGTTGGTAATTATTCTGGCTGAGAGTGAAAAGAGTTTAGAAAGGGATCAGTTTTGAACAGGCGCTTAGGGCAGCCTTGGGTCCTAAGTTTCTGTGCTGAAGAAGCTCAGTAGAACATAGCAGCCATAGTTTGACTCACGTCGGATTTATGAATGTTGTTTGTATTTTCAGTAAAAAATGAAACTAAAGAAAATTTACAACCACCGCATGTCTCGACATCACTATTGTTTGAGTGGGCAACAGATGCCTTAAACATGATTTGAGTCATTTTAAATTAAAGCTCTTCAAATGTAAGGATTCTAGATTTTAATACTAACGGGTTTGTTTGCTCATAATAACCAACATTATGGATGATTCTAACGGCTCGTTTCTGTAGGATATTTAGTGGCTGTAAAGAGCTTTTGCAATAATTCCCCACACCTCTGAACAATATGTTAAATATGGCAAAATCAGAGAGTTATATAGAATAACTCTACATTATATTATTCTGTTATTCAGAACATGTCTAGCTTTAGCCAGGATTGATTTGCTCCTGCTTAGTTTATTCTGTAAATGTTTAATATGATATTTCCAACTGACTTTGTCATCTATTATTACACTGAGAAACTTATTAACATAAAGCCTGTCTAGAGTTACAGCCTCTATCTGAACTTGAATTTTAGTATTTTTGTAGCAATTTCCAAAAACCATGATTTTAGTCTTGTCCAAATTTAGTGATAATTTGTTATTGTCAAACCATTTCTTTAATTTACTGATTTCTATGGAAAGAAGTTGTAAGTTTTCACCAGAGACTAGAATATTTGTGTCGTCAACAAATTACACAAATTTAATACATTAGACATTTTGCTTATGTCATTTATATACAAATTAAATAAAACTGGTCTCAGTACTGACCCTTGAGGTACTCCACACAAAAAAGTAGTTCTGGACTGGACTACAATTTCTGGGTCCTCTAACCAGAGCTGGCCCGAGGTAATGGACCGAGAGGGTCAGAACCCTCATAGCTAAATATGTTTCTGATGATGATATATGCTGGCACAGAAACTGTAACTAATTTATTCCTTGAACCAATTAAATGTTTTACCTTCACAGTTTCACTTTAATAATGAAATAAAATTAAGATGTTGAACTTTTGTCTTCAGCAGTATTGTGATAGAATCACAGTTTTCATCTATTAGATCAGCTGACTTCCCAGGTGAATTTGATCTAGAATCACCACTCTATGGTGAGGTCAACTTACTGACCTCTAGTGCTTAGAGATGTGATCAAACATAAGCTTTAATAAAGAGAGGCTAAAGCATTTCACTAATTAACAGTTTCTATTTATACTCAACAAAGACCTAAAAAGTTCAAAGAAAGTAAAAAAAAACTGACCAAATAACTCACCAGTAACGTTGAGTCGACATTCTGCATTACTGGATCCATCTTCAGTTTTCACGTCACACAGATACAGACCAGAGTCTTCAGTCCTCAGTCTGGACACATGGAATCTGATTCGTCCTTCTCTGAGGACGTCTTTGTCAATCTGGACTCGTCCTGAAAACTGTTCATGCTGAGACTCTGGAAACTCATCACCATCATGATGAACATATATTGTTACCCCTGACTTTACTGATGATCTAAAATCACAGATGATGAACAGATTCTTCCAGGATCCCTGAGTCTTGGTGGTGAAGGTCCACTCCAGAGTGATGCTGTGGTTCTCCTCTGCCTGATAGCTGCTCTGTTTCACATTCACTACAAATGTTGCTGCTGAGGAGACAGAGAGGGAAAGAGAGGAGCAGACACACTGAGAACTGGAACATGGGAGTCTTTCAGCTCCATCTAGAGAGCTTTCTGTCACAAAGACAAGATGGAGACTGACCACAGAGACATGAGCTGAGGATGAGGAGCAGCAGGATCCTGGAGATCATCTTCATCCTGAGAGAGGAAGAGGAGGAGAGGCAGCAGAACATCAATACAAGGAACAACTGGACCTATGGTGTAGAACAGGGGTGTCAAACTCTAGTCCTCAAGGGCCGCTGTCCTGCAACTTTTAAATGTGTCGCTGCTGCACCTGAGTAGAATAATCAGGTCATTAAGGTTCTGGAGAACTGATCTGCACAAGGAGGAGGTAATGAAGCCATTTCATTCTAGTGTTTTGTACCCGTAGCACATCTAAAACCTGCAGGACAGCGGCCCTGGAGGACTAGAGTTTGACACCTGAAGGTGTAGAAAGAGATCATTACTGCCACCTTGTGGTTATAAGCTCATACAGCAACTCTCAGTCAACAGGACATGTTTTCTTTCTCTGCAGCTGCTGAACCTTTTATTATAAAACTTTTTCTGGGTGAAATCAGTTTGTTATAATCATGAAGAAAAACACACCAGTGAGTAAGTTTTGCTTTTTTTATTGCTAAATAATGAAAAGAATATTAAGTCAATGACAAACAATGTACAAGTACAGCATTGCTTGTCAGTTTCACTGTTAGATACATTTTATATAGATTCATCACACAGAGTTGTTTTCTGTAAACCTTCTTGTAACGTTGATTATAATTTACAGTCAATTAGAAAATTGCCTCAATTTATGCTAAACAGAGAAATCAGATTTCTGAGAAATCTGTTCATTTCAAAATAGTTTCACTCTGGAGACTCAGGGGTCTTGATATAAGAATTAAATACAAACTTTCCTTTCATCTGAAAGCAGGACTTCTCCTCAGTCCAGGTAAAATGCTTGTAACTAGGATTCATCTGAGTGAACTGAGTCTGCTCTGAATCCAGCCTCAGGTTTCTCCTTCCTCCTTGTGAAACTCCTTGAAAATTGTCAGTGGGCTTTTTAATAAGGATGCAGTTATCCCTGTTGCAACGTAATTTAGCACAGCTTTTCCTTCCACTCAACTTTTGATAAACACTCTGAACAACCAGCTTCTTACACAATAACTTTTCTTTCTTCCTTGCATGGGGACAAGTGTTCAATATAAGTAAACATTTCATTATGTAGAGTCAACATGTTCAATCTGCAGTCTTCTAAATAGTCTCAGACTGAGAAACCATTTAGAGGTAATTCACTGATTAGTGTTACACCATGATTTTCTAATATTTTACAATATATTCTACAATATTAACATTTCCAGAGACACTGGATGTTGGGTTTATTATCTGTAAACCATAAGAAATGTTGTAAAAACTAAAGGCTTAGAATATTTGACTCTGTGTGAATCTATATAATGTATGTTAGCTTCACCTTCTGGAATTAGTGACAAAAACTATTTAACAAAATTTTTTAAAAAATGTGCTCTTATTTATTTCTACAATGTAATATAAAGAAAATATGAACATAGTTGTTGCTGAGAAAACGTTAATTTAATGTCTCAACACACATTTATCTCCACTCAATGAATTATGACTGTGTTGAATGGGTATATTCAATTATTTTGGAGCCTGACATTTTAGATTTAGTAAAACTGTTGGGAGGAAACAAATTGCACATTGAGCTTTGGGTGGAGTCACGTGTTTAACTCCACCCCCAGGAGATCAGCTTCCTGTTTCTGAACCTTTGTCATTCTTCAGTGTTTCTACTCTTATATTTTCAGAAATAGCTTTGTTATAAATTACACCTGGATAAACAAATGAAACATTTTCTGACTGTGGAATATGAAACACATTTCGTCTTTGCAGACTCGTTGATCAAAGCAGCTTTTCTATCGCAGTTTCTATTTCACCTTCCTGCTTTAAAAACTTTTGAAAGCAGAAAGATTTATCTTTACATTTTCACCTTATTGTTAAATGTAAAGACAATAATTACAATATCTGACATAATGTTTTTCATAATAAACACTCAAAATGTAGGAGCTATTTCTCCATTTTCAGTTAAATCTTAGAATTTAGATTTAGTTTATTTGTTTTTTTTAATTTGTTATTTAGAGTAGGGTTTTGGCTAGTGATTCACTTAATTAGTCAATTTCAGTTTGGGATGTGGGTGTTTCACGGTATAAATAGGTAGGTCTTAGGTAGATCATTATGCATGTGTGTAGTCATAAGGTCTTTTTAACCAGTCGCAGTTTCAGTCACAGTCAGCAAGTTTGTCATCAGTTGTCAGTCAATCGGTAAAAGAACAGGTTGAGGAATCAGAACAGAAGTAGCAAAATCCTGTGAAACCTGTAACCTCTTTTGTCTGAACAGTGAAATAAAACAAAGAAAGAACTGCATTTTGACCCTTTTTGACCTTTTATACTGCGTAAGCCAGAACCCACGGTGCATCAGTGACTATTTGAATTGAATTCACTTTTTGTTTTGATCACGTTTAAGTTTTAAGTTTTTTGATTTTTGAATTTGAGATTTTGGACAGATAGTCACCACACAAAATGAATGACTTATTTATTTATTTCTTCTGTTGAACCACCACATGCTTGTCTGAGGTGAAGTGGAGAAAAGTTGGATAAACGCGCTTAATACTGACAGTAGAAACATAAAACATTCAGATACCAGAGTGGTTCAAACCGGAAAACAACTTACAGAGGTTTAAAGTTATTATTAGAGATACAGTGAACCTTCTTCTTTGCAGGGGTTGCGTTCTGTTATAGCAAGGTTTCACTGTATACTGCATACAGATTTAGGACTTAATTATTGTGTTTTACACTTATTCACAAGAAACGTACTTAAGTAAAACGTTTTATCCTACTATCTAAATTAAACAATGAACCAACATAAAATATAAGAAACTTACTCGGTTAGTTTTCCCTCCTTTATCTGCATCACTACCGTTTCTTCAAATGGAGGAAATAGCACTTTAGCTCCTCCTGAAGAGCACTTCCTCCTTACAGCACAGCTTCTCAGCGGCTGCTGAAGACTTTTTTCCCTCCCTCTTTCTTCTCACTTTCTACTGGCTACCTTTTCATTTTACAACTAGTCGTAACTGTGGCAAGCCATTTTAATATAAATTTGGTTTCGTCTGACTATCCGTACATTCTAGATATCTAAAATGCATTTTGACTAGACAAAACTACATTCTGACTATCCGCAATGGTAGTTTAAGATATCTGCATTTACATTCTGACTAGTAAGAATAATAATTCAAGATATCTTCAATTACATTTTGACGAATCAAAATTCCTTTCAAGATATCTCAAATTACGACACTAGATCCGTCAATTGACTGGACACATCCGTAATAACAATTTAAATATCTTGAACTTATGACTAGTCAAAATTACAATTTTAGATATGAATTATTATGAATTGCATGGAAGACCCTCTGTACTGTCCAAACAGTTGCCTGCAGAATTTTATGTTTCCTGCACAAAATTGTCAGTAAATGCCACAACGTAGAAAGAGCTCAGCAATATTGGATATGCGGAGAATGCAAAACTTCATCAACTATAAGACTGCTTCTCAAATCTGCAAAGAATTTCCTGTTTATTAATTTCCGACAAACTGAATGCACTTAAAAACAGATTTGAAAAGCTAAAATTGCTATTGTCAAACTATTTTCAACATGAAAGTTGTGCATTTTCAAACATCCTTTTTCATTTTTTCATTGTTTTAATAAACGTTCAAAATGCTACGTAAGTCAGGGATGTTTGACGTTTTGACTATACAGAATAAATATTAAAGATATCAGTAATGTCATTCTGACTAGTCAGCATGTTAATTTAAGATATCTTGAATAGAAAAGCTGAGTAATTCAAGATATCTCTAATTCATTCAAAGATATCCTAAAAGGAATTTTGACTAGTTAAAATTATAATTCAAGATATCTATAATTTAGTTTTCACTAGACAAAAATACATTTCTCCTGTCCAAAAATACATTTACAATATCTTGAATTATGTTGTCATTCGAGATACCTTTAGTTAGAATTATGACTAGTCAAAACTAAAATTGAGATATCTTGAATTTACTTTATGACTAGTCATAATTTAATTGTAGATATCTTAAATGTGTATTTCAGATAGTCAGTAATTTATTGTAGATATCTTGATTTGATGTCTCCATACAAATCAATGGTAAATCTGACATCATTTTGACTAGTCAAGATATAATTAGAGATATCTTAAATCGCTAAAACGTCTAGTCATAAAACAATTTGAGATATCTGGAATGTAAGGGCGGCCAAACCAAATGTATGTTAATACGGCTTGCCGTATTGATCCTGATACCACTAATGATAATTTGGTGAAACTGCTACCTACATGTTTAGGCGGTGCTGCTTTTAGTTACTGGAATAGCCTGATATGAAGCTGAAGCTGGTTTCCAATTCTAGCTTCTGATTCGGGAAATGGCTAAAGGGCGATTCCACCTAATTTTTCACTACTTTCCTCATCTTTAATCAACTCTAGTTTAAAAACTACAACACCTAGACTCTTCTAAACCTGGACTGGATTATTCTGCTTTAATAGTAGAATATTTAAAACCATGTTTGGGATTCGTGAAACGTTTTTTCTGATTTGTGAATCTTGACATAACAAACTGCTGAAGAATATCTTTCCTTCCAACAGCCATCACCATCTACAATAACTCTTGGAAGAATTAATGAGTTACGCCAGCATTTAACTTCGCATTGTGATTAATAAAGTGGTTTTGAATTAGAATTGAATTTGAATTTGAAAAAAACTGCATTGAACAAGTATGAATAGTAATCTAAGCTTTAGTGAAGTTTCACAAATCCCAAACCTGGATTAAAATATTCTGCTATTAGAGCAGAATATTTTAATCCAGGTTTGAAGTGACACCTGACAGACGTGACAGAAACTGATGGACTCATCACTGCTGAGCTCCATTAAATCTACATTATATGAGTAACTGGTATACTTTAATTTACTGTATAAACTACATAAACAGTTGGTACAAAATGTTCCCTCATTCTGGTCGTCTTCATTCTGGTTCACCCTGACTTCACCACAGTCTGGATCTATTCCTAATATTCAGATCTCTCTGGATCAGACACTCAATAAAACAATAGAGCACTCTGCTGTGTTTTACATTAGTGTGTTAGCTTAAATTGTTGGATTAACTAAATAATTGTAAGTTAAAGTGTCCACCTCATTTTATAGAGTGTGTTCACAGTTTGGACGGAGTTGCATGTTCAGTTCATGTCTCTGAGAAACTAACTGTTATCAAATCAGACGGTTTCTGCTAAACTTCACTGTAAACAAAACATTACTGGGCTTAATGATAAACGCTGACAGGAAATCAGTTTCATGTTGAATTGTTGTTCATTCCTCTGCCTCAGTTTGAAACATAAATACAAAATGTTTTTTTAAAAGTGGTGGGGTTGCCCTCTTGTCTCACAGCAGTGTCATTTCTTTTAATAAGGATTAGTTAGCTTGTCTGATAGTTCAGATTGAGACAAAATAATCTCCGTGGAGAAGCAGAAGAGTTTCATTTATGTGTTGCTTCACACGACTACATTTACTGCACTTGTTCAGGCTTGTCCTCTCATAACATTTCTCATGTTTACTGAGGCCTGAGGAGCAAAAAGTGAAAATTATTCATCTGATATTTCTCTGAACTTCTAGTGAATTTGCTGGGACCAATCAGGTTTAAATATGTTCAGAGGTGGATCTATTTAATGATGACTTTGAACTTATTCAAAGATGATTTTTCAACACTTCTGTTCCACATATTAAGTGATTTCATTTGCTGCTTTGCATTTCTGACAGTTTTTTATATTAAACCTGTAAAATGTGGCATTAATTTTCTCAGGTGAAATCCAACAACTTGAAGGAAATTTGCAGGATTGTTTTGTCTTTTCCTGTTATTTCCTGATGATTAAACTCAATCATATTGTTAGAAAGTACTTTATCATTTTCATGAGCTGTAAATAATATTTCAATATTGTTAATAAATCCATATTTACCGCCATGTTGTCTGATGCCTGTATAAAATAAAGTGATTTTAATTTTAATCCAGTCAGTTTGGGGATTTGAAACAGTTTCTGTTTGTGCTTCATTTTCCTTTAATCATCTTGGAAAAGATCTTTTGTTTTACATGATGTCATGTGAATCCAATAATTTTAGAAATTTTAATGATTTCCCAAACATTCAGAGGGAAACAAAACGAAGAATCTCACTAAAATATTCTAAATACAAGGTTTCATCAGGTTGTCAAGCAGCTCCGCCCTTCACTCTGGTTTTATTTGCACCCTGTTTGGTTTCATTTTCAATCTTCCTTTTTTTGTCAGGCACAGGCTGGACAGAAGCTTTAACTTTTGATTCCGTTGTTTTTTTTTTTGTTTTGTTTTGTTTTCTGAAACCATAATTTCGTCCAAATAACCAATGAAGGAAAAGGTGAGCAGTTCAAATATAATCATATTCTCTTGGTTTAATGTTTTTGTTACGTTTCGTACTGACGATGAAAAGTCGCCATGACGATTAAAATGAGTTTCTTTGTGTTCAGAAACTAAAATGCTAAAATAAATACTTTATTTAATGCACATTTTGCATTTGAATCGTGTTCAGACAGAAAGTTAAAGATTATGTAACAGACGGTTTCTACAGGAAAACAGGAAATGCAAATATGATCATGATGAACAAAAATATTTTTCCTATTTAATATCAGAAATGATGATATTTTGCTGCTTAATTCAGAATCTGAACCAAATGACTTCTAGTTGATTCAACATGAACATTATTAATTCACTGGGTAAGAAAGTTTAGGAATAAAACAAAACAATCGACAAAGATCAAATATCGGACAGCTGGCGCCACCTGGTGACAGAAACATGTTCCTGCATGTTGCAGAGAAAAACAAACTTTCGGTTTAACTTTTATTCCCGTCGTAGAGACTTTAGTTCGTGATGATAAATGATAATTTTTTCATAAATATTAGGCAAGTGAGTATTTTTGACCATAACATTATTTTAGGCATATTTTCTAACTCCAAGCTGAATCTTAATAGCAGGTGATGTGTGGCTGTGGCCTGAAGAGGAGAATCATTGTGAACATATAGATATTCCTCAAATCATGACTCTAAACATTCAATCTTGAACATTCATGTTTGAGATTAAATAATATTTAAGATTAAATGAAAGTCTGTAGTTTCTGATTAATAACTTAATGCTCAAAACTAAAACTTGCCCAATTATTGTGCACACAGTGTATTTCTGTCACTGAAGTCTGATAATCAGAATAATTTGGAGGATCAGATGCTGTATTAACTAAACCACATCAGAATGTGGACGATCTGTTTCTAACTGCATCTCAGTGACGCTTCACCCAAAGTGCCACTCAGATTCTTCCATTTACATTCATGTTTGCAACAGCTTTTATTTTGGAAGGATAAATATTCTCAATCCTCAAATATAACATGTTCTAATATCTCTGTGTAATGAGACATTGACACTGAAAAGGATAACTGTCATATATAAATGTCTGGTTTAGTTTTGTAGCTGTCTAACATGAATCTTTTTATTGTTTTTTAATCTGCAGCACTTTTTGTAAAATACAACTAACAATCAAGAGGAGGACAGAAAAAATGAATGAAGGTTTAAGGTGGGAAGAATTTAATCAAGATGTTTATTTTACTCATAAAATCAGTTTAAGTTTAATGTAGTGACTTTGTTCCTGATTCAGGATGAAGATGATCTCCAGGATCCTGCTGCTCCTCATCCTCAGCTCATGTCTCTGTGGTCAGTCTCCATCTTGTCTTTGTGACAGAAAGCTCTCTAGATGGAGCTGAAAGACTCCCATGTTCCAGTTCTCAGTGTGTCTGCTCCTCTCTTTCCCTCTCTGTCTCCTCAGCAGCAACATTTGTAGTGAATGTGACACAGAGCAGCTATCAGGCAGAGGAGAACCACAGCATCACTCTGGAGTGGACCTTCACCACCAAGACTAATTCCTCTCCTTCCTCCCTCTTCATCTACTGTAAATTAAGGCAGAATCAGACGGATTTTGTCATCTACCATGTATTTATGGGCGTGGAAGCTTCTTTATACCTGGACAAAAGATTTACAGGATGAGTCCAGATTGACAAAGACGTCCTCAGAGAAGGACGAATCAGATTAAATGTGTCCAGACTGAGGACTGAAGACTCTGGTCTGTACCAATGTCAGGTCAACACAGAATATGGACAGGGCTCTGCCAGCCTTCAACTGAACGTTAAAGGTAAATTTAACTCAAAGTGCAATACTCAGTGTTTTTAAAAGATTTATCACAGTAACACTCAATGAGCTGCAGACGTCCAACAACGCTTCGAGCACAAATATCCTTTAACTTCCTGACTCACCAACAACAAAATCACCAGGAATTTAGGAAGTTAAACTCCAGAAATGACGATGTTTGTTCAAACTTTAATTTGTCAAACCAGAAACCAGGACAAACCTCTCCCAGGACCAACTTTGTGCCAAGAGTTATAATGCAACTGGATAACAGAAACATTGTTTCTAAAAGTTAACTTCAAAACAAAATTTAAATCACAACATGATGTTTTATCTCCTTTTCTGTCAGGCTGTTTTGCTCTTATTAAGGGGACATTTTTGGTCAAAACCATGACGGCTCTACAAGCCAAGCAGAAGAGTCAAGGATTGGAGAAACATTTAGTTTGTCCTTATTTACTATTTGTGGAGCATGTTTAGTTTGAAGGAACTTTTAAGATCTTTAAGGTTTATGAAAACATTGCCAAAAAGTATTTGAATCATACTAGAGAAACCATAAGATTATTTTATTTATTTTATGTTTCCTGTTATATTCAATTTCAACTGGGTGATAAATCAATTTGGATTATTGATTTTCTTTTTCTGAACATTTAATTTGTGAAAAATCTGGATTTTTTTTTCACCAGTGCATTGATAATGTTAGCATGTATCGGGTTTACCATGAGCAAGTTTCACCGCTTAGTTATTTGGACTTTGAATTCAGGTCAACAAAACCAGTTTCTGGAAATGTTTTCTGTCATTTATTTCTTTTTAGACAAAAAATTGAAAGAAAATATTAAAATTGGATTTAGAAAAAGGCATATATTATTTAAATGTACCACCAAATTAGTACAAACTGTAACTGAACCTTTTCCTGACTTCTTTCAGAACCTCAGACTGTCGGACCCACAGTGAGAACAGAACCAGAGAAAAAACAAACCACCAACCTTGGACTGATATTTATTCCTGTGGTTCTATCTGCTCTGATCTTTGGTATTATTTTATTAATCAGAAAGAGGAAATGAAAAAATCTGATGAGGATACAAAACGTCAGATCCACAAACCTTGAGGACTTTAATTCTGTTTGACATCAGTTTTAATCTGAACCAACACAAGTTTAAGCCCAAGACTCTTCAGGGTTTGGCTGAAACAGGCGGCTGTTATTCCTCTACTTTTCTACATCTTAATAAATTAAAACTGATGATCAGAATACAAGCCCAGGAGAATATAATACATACCTATTTAATTTTACGGCTGATTCTTATGTTTTAATACTTTTTAGCTGAAAGGTTCAAGTCTTTGTTTAATTTAACTTGAGCAGAAAAACCAGTTTGTAACCTGAGAGTTAAACCTTCATGTTGCTGACATAAATACGCCTCCTTCCTGTTTCCAATCACGAGTGAATCTGATGCAACAAATGCAGATAATAACTTCATCTACTGGACTTTCCTCACTCACAACGAAGCTTCAGTCACTGTCTGATCGTCTCTCCTGCTGAAAATATTAATAATCACAGTGAGGAGAATCGGCTCAATACTCCACTACAAAGTAAGAATCTGAAACTAATATATCAGTTTTACAGTCTGTGTCTTAATATTTTTAATTTTAAATTGTCATACACTCTTATTGTTTACAAGCAGTGACTGATTCAATATCACTTTATTTTTTACTTTAAAATAGATTTAAAGTGAATAAAGTTGCTGCTATTTCTGTTTAGTAGAAAACAAACCTGGTTATTTTCAGATGCTTCTTTTTATGTTTTTATGAATTGAATGTTTAACAAACAAAATTGTTTGACACAAATACTGAAAGAAGTTTCTACATCTAAACAGAAATTACTTCTGTATGTTGTAAAAATAAAATTAGGATGGAAATGTGTAAATAAAAGCTGAGCTTACAAAGAATATAAGCTTTTAGTTTTCTTTAAGCGCTCTATGAAAATGTTCTTTGTTTACACAGGCATTCAGTTTTTTAAGTTTAATGTCTCTGGAATCTGTTCTACATTTACAGAAATTCATAATCATGCAGCCAAATCATTAACATCTCCAACATGTTAATGTGATTGCTATAACACATTAAACAAAACATTCTGACATAGTTTTTATTGAACTAAAGTTTAATTTTTCTCTCCCTTGTTATTCTTTCACAACAACCTGATTAGCAGGTTTTGCTATCTGTGTAAAAAGCTGAGAAGGTCATTTTTATGTTCACTGAATTTTTATGTTTAACAAATGTTAAGCTGAGTCAGGTTTAAAGTTCAGAAATGTTCTGGTATCATTTCAGGTCACACCTGAGAGAGATGAATCCGGAAGAAGAGCTTCAGTCACACATCTTTTTCTACATTGGTTCACGTTACGACGAGCTCTTGGATCCCGGCTGTGGCTGACAAACAGAAATCAAAAGGTCTGACGGCTCCTGGAAAAACTGCAGGTGGGAAATTAAAAACATCTGACAACAACATTTCACTGTCATCTTCCAACTCAGAGTAGAAAGTTTTTTTATTCGAGTCACTATAAGAACAAATGTTCTGGGTTTGTTCCTGCTTTACTGAGCTGCTGAGAGAAACTTCTCTGGCTTTTATTTGTTGCTGCATTTTCTGTGAGGTTGTTTTCATAATATCCAAACAAAACAGTCAATTTTGAAATTTAATTTCCCTGTAATCTATTCTACTTTAATGAAGTAAGTAATATCCTGCAAAGTGCAATAATTTGAGCTGAAATGTTGCTTATTCTTTAAATGTCTCACTATTGGCATCGATAAATATTCCTTTCCTCACAGTTTCAGTAACACTGGACTCAACAGAACCAATGATGAAAAAATTTCCTGTTTTCATCAGTTTATTGGAAATAAATAAAATCTTAAACTAAAGATTCTCCTTTCAAAACACAGCAAGGTGTGAGAATAACAACTAGTAATGCTGTACCGACTGTAATAATTAAAATATTTAGAAACTAATCCGATTTTTTACTTTTAAAAATTAATTCTGTGTTTAGACTTGTTTTTACTTCTTTAATTTACAGAAATTTGGTAAAAGACTTTCCTGTTTCTTTTTATTAAACGTATTATTGAGCTTATTGCTTACGCTAAACTGAACTTTATGTGGGAAAAGCTGTGAAATTTTACATTATTTATTAATCTGCTGACATTACATAATTTCTGGTTAATTTCATGACTTTAACATAATGAAATGTTAATTATCTAATGATTAATTTTAGCTATTATTTCTGAAAGACTGACAACTCCCTAACAGTTATTCGTCAACTATAAATAAAACTTTTCTGTTACTAAAACACTGAAATGTTCCTCTTTGTTTTGCAGAAACGTCTCTTTGGTTTTTGTTCTTCTGACCTTGAGAAAATGAGTTTGTTCTTCCTCCTTCTTCACCTGACCTGCTCTGTTCAGGGTGAGTTTCTACATTTCATGCAAACTCTGGGTTTGTTGTTGCTGCTGCAAGCGTCGCATCTTCCTTGTGGCGACACGGTTGACATGGTTGACGTTTCTCTGCAGGAATATTTACAGGTGAAACGCCTCCAGCTGTTCACGAAACAGAAGAAGACGACAACTTCACCCTCGGCTGGGACAGCCTGACCCAAACCAACACGACCCTCACCAGTGTGATGTGTTTTCTCCTGCTGAGTCCTCCTAAAGTCCTGTATCGAAAGATAAGTGGAGCTGAGGCCCCAGAGTCTCAGGATGGACAGTTTTCAGGACGAGTTCAGAGTGAAGGGAGAGAAGGGCGACTCAGACTCCACCTGTTCAGACTGAGGACTGAAGACTCTGGAAGTTACCGCTGTGACCTGGCTGCTTATAACCAGGTGTTGAGGAAATGGGAGCTGCAGACTTCAGGTAATTCAGCAGATTTCACTCTCTGCTTGCAGCTCATTAAACCTGATCTCTGTTGTTCGTCGTGGATAAAACTGTTTTCTCCCACAGTGACGTTTGTCCTGAACGTGACCAAAACCTCTCGCGGAGACACGTCTGCGTCTCTGAACACACCAAAGCCTCGCCTCAGCGCTACTGCAGGTGGGTCGGCTGTTACCGTGGCAATCACGATTGTCCCCGTATTGTTCTTGCAAAAGCGTTTTTTGCAAAAACAATAACTTCAAGGAACTTTATTATTAATCAGGTTAAAATTTCATCATCTGCATCACAGTCAATGTTCATCTTGTTAGCAATATTTCATGTGCAGCATATGTTGTATGAAATAACAGAAATATGTGTCTCCTTTCAGAAAAACAAAAGCTTCAAATAATCATGGTTACATTTGGCACAGTTATACTAGTTTTCTTCCTACTTGGTGTTGCAATTCTGGCTTGTAGACTTTCTGGAATACAATGCACAGGTGGGTTTTATTTACTGTCTTTATTGGATCTGTTCTGTGTTTCGTTGTTGGTCCATTTTGACTTCAGTGTGTTTCCAATCCTACAGGTTGTCTAACCGGAAATATGGATGAATTAGAGGACATAGAAATAAACGGGAATGATTTTGAAGAGATGAACCTTATGATCAACTACTGAGCAGATCATCTTCCATCCGCATCTGCTCCAGATGTTCATCATTTCATCTCTTCGATTTTTGCCTCCAGAGATTCTTCTAACAAATTACCATCAGCTTATAGAATAGAAACTGTCTAAGTGTATTTATTAACCCCCAAATGGTACATCCTGACTATTTCCTTCTTCTCTGATCAACTTTGTCGCCGTTTCTGACATTAAGTGGAATTTTGCAAAACTGAAGTGTATCTACACAATCCATCAAAGCAACAATGTGTTAATATATTTATGGCATTGAATCATTTAACCAAACATTAATGTTCTTAGGGTTTCATTTATGAACTTTTAGGGTTTGTTTTATTTTTAATAGCAAAGTTATATTTTATGTTACTGCTCATATTTGATGTATGTTATGTTTTATGGTTTGCTTTAAAAATTAAAATGAAGAAAAAAAAATCATCTTTCTGAATGAAAAGTCAGTAATCAAGAAAAGGACGGTGATTTTCACTCTCAGCACTTTCTATTGCAAGAACAGTAAGAAGACATGCTCAGTGTTTCAGTCAGATTTGTTCTCTTACAGTCACTCACTGCGAACCAACATTTCTGGCTAATCATCAGAGTGTTGACAAAGACCATCAAAACCCCTCCCTGAGATCCAGTAGGGTGAAAATATAAAATTATACAAACTACTAAAAATAGCACATTTCTAAAACTCCACTAACAACGAACCTCTCAATAACATTCTAATTTATTTTATTACAATATTCAATAGTACTGAATATTGAAGTGGAAAAGTCAAAGCGGAACCAAAAATCCGAGCCACCGTGACACGCACGGAAGATAAAGACAAAGGACAGATTGTGCTGTTAGCTTTTCTGCTGTAGTTTGAAGGACGGTTTGGCGTTTTGTGTAAATATTTGAGTGATTTCAGTCGGTGGAAATCCGTTCATCCTCTTTTGCCAACGGGCAGGTAACTCCTGCTGACGAAACATTCACAGAGTTTAACGATTGTAACGTCATTTCCGACGAAGAGATGAGCGATCAACACAGACAGCTGGACTCCGCCAGGACACCAGTGATCATTTTACACCGAATAGGTACGAAAAACCTTCACTTTTTACTGATAACATGAAGTACCAAAGCGGGCAGAGCCTGTACGAAACCTGAGTGAAGTTGCGCCCCCACCGTCTTCAAATCAGACAAAATTGGTGTCGAAACGTTTTGCTGCTTTGGCTTTGAAGATATTAATGAAAGGTCAAAAGGTCAACCAGCCTCCCCACTATTATAAAATCAAACAAAATAGGTGCCAATCAACTCGGCTACGTTTGTGCAGCAAACATTTTTGTTTATGCCGCAATCATTTTAAGTGGGGCGGGGCTGGTTGACCTTTAACCTTTCATTAATATCTTCAAAGCACGAACGTAGTCGAGTTAATTGACTCGACTTCTTCGTCTGATTTGAAGAAGGGGGGGCTGGTTGACCTTTGATGACCTCTAAAAACATTTCTTTATATCTTTAAAATGATAGCAGCACAGACGAAAAATTTAGCTGCACAACAGCAGCACAAACGTTTGACACCAGTTTTGTCTGATTTGAAGAAGGTGGGGGGCCAACTTTACTCAACTTTACTCAACTAAAAGGAAGCATCACAGAAAATGATGCAACACTGGAAGCAAACTGAGGAACCAGGCCCTGACTTAGTCACGCGGTGCGTCTCGCTCACGCGGCTTCAAACCTCACATCCTGCTCCAGGAAAAGCCTCGATAAAACCTTCATAAAAATCTTCCTGGATTACTCAACACACGCTCTGAAACCTCGGCACAGAAAACACATCGCTAGTTTTAGGCAAATGTTTGAATGTTTTCAGTAAAAATCTCTTCAGTTTGAAGAAACATTCACAGAGTTGAAAGAAATTAATGTCAAGATTGAGAAAGAGATGGAGGATCAGCTCAGACTGGTGGATTTTACCCGGATACCGAAGATCATCTTACACCGGATAGGTACGAAACACCTTCACGTTTTACTGATGATGTGAAGCGCGAAGCAGACAAAAGCTGGAGGAAATACACGAGACAGATGAAAGGAAACAATGTGTGAGACCGAATTAGGATAAATATTTTACAAAATAAGATAAATTGATGAATACGACTGAAATATAGGACTGGTTGGCCATCGAGGTTCTGGAGATTTCCCGAACGATAAAGTGCGTCTGCGTTTTTTTATTTTATTCTTTGGCAAGCCGTTCTATCATTTAATGGGCTTCACCACACTTAGTTCTATGTATCTGAAATTAGTAAAAGATGTGGCTGTGTGGAGCCACCCAGTCTTGAGAGATTTTTTTCTCTGGATCTTTGGCTTTTCTTGTCCTCACTGTCAGAATCGGAATAGATCTGAGTTTTCCTGGATCAACAAAACATTTTATTAAAGGGAACCTATTGTGGATAATTTCCATTTTGCACATTTTTGTTGTGCTTCACTTGGAGTTTCTATTAAAGCAACTAATAAAAACCACCCAGCCATTTTTTGGCAATAAGTTGATGTTTTTTGGTGCCTGGAAAACAGTAGAGACTATAAAATTGGTCTTGATTTGCTCAGATTTGGGAAATCGGTGATCAGCCGATTCTTTAATGTGAAGCAAAGGTAGAATCTTAACTACCTTTGCAAAGGTTTAGAAATGAGTCACTGTCCCCTATTGCTCTGCCCTGAGAGAGGTTTGATGGACAAACAAACCCATCAGGTCATGTCTGCACTAAATAAGTCACCCAAAAATAAAATCCACAATCATAATCGCCAGGTTAGGCTCTTTCAACACCATCGGTCAAATATTTTACTTTGATGCCCAAACAGTGACAACGCTGTTAAGTCCTATCGTATCTGTAGTTTTTATTAAACTTCCAGGAAGTAAATTAGCTGTTTGAAGGTCTAAACATACACAACTCATCACCTTTGCAGTGAAATTATTAAAGATTTTGGAAAAATCTGTATAAATAGGTTAATGGTGAACTTCTTTACCACAGGTAATTTAGGCTGCTGAATAACAGAAAGGCATCCATTTTAGGCCATCCACAATAGTTTCTTGGATATTGCTGGTAGGACATAGGACTTTTTTTTATTTTTATTTTTTTAAAGAAATCATATTTTAGAGAATTTATGACTTGCTCCAAAATGTTTGGGGTTTTTTATGCATTTTATTGAAACTTCCTTGCTAAATATCAGTTAGGTTGCTGCATCAGATAAAAACAAAACATTTATTTTTTGCTAGCTTCGCTACGTAGCCACATTTAATTTACAGAAAGTGTGGTCCTTTCGTGTATTGATAAGCCTGGGGCGCCACGCACATTGATTCTGCAGGTATGGAGCCAATATAATATTGAAGCTCACAAACTAATCTTTATTTTGATACCCATTTTGTGGGGTTTATTTTTCATAATTCATTCGCTATTTGACAATCTGATCAGAGATTTTTATACTTTTATGATTTAAAAAATAACCCTTGACAAACTGGGTATGTCTTTGATTTAGGGTTGAATATGATATTAGTGTTGACCCAGTCGGTCATTTGTTCGTGACGCCCGATCCGATTTTGTTGGACAGTGCCTCGGCGCTTTATCACAAGGAGTGTTCAAATTAGCATAAATGATGCTTTTTAATCAGGCTTTTGAGAAAAATTATAAAAACAATTTTAAGTGTTTTATTTGCTTCAACGTACATAAAATGGGTATTATTGGAAAGGAAAATTAGTCAACGGTGCAGTTGTGCTACCAACACTGTTGCCTTGCAGCAAGAAGGTCCTGGGTTCGATTCCCGCCCCGGGGTCTTTCTGCACGGAGCTTGCATGTTCTCCCTGCGCATGCTTGGGTTTTCTCTGGGTACTCCGGCCTCTCCCACAGCCCATAAACATGATTGTTAGGTTAATTGGTGTGAGTGTGTGTGTGTGCATGGTTGTTTGTCCTGTCAGTCTCTGTGTTGCCCTGTGACAGACTGGTGACCTGTCCAGGGTGACCCCGCCTCTCACCCGGAACAATAGCTGGAGATAGACACCAGCACCTGAAAATGGATGGATGGATGGTGTTGCTTTGGTAAAGAAATATTCTGAAAAGGACATTTGATGATGGGAAGTGACCAGTACGCGTTCTCTCCTATGCCTCAGTGGAAAGAGCGTTATTGCAGGTACTTACCCGGAGTTGGAGTTGAGGAGTGCACAGCTGTCACGACGTACTGCAAAGGCCATTTGAGACTCTAAAGTAACTGCAACAGGCCCAAGTCCTGCTGCTGTGTGGAATATGTGTCTGGGAGCCACCAGGTTAAGATATTGCCATTTAGTTTGCTCACCCGGATGACATGATATGTTTTGAGTGACATCTAGTTCATTCTGGTTAGAAGAACCACTCTTGTTGAATTAATATTCAAACGTACAGGAAAAACACACACAAAAAAACACAAGCACATTTTTTTTCAATATGGTCTGATGATAAATCTGAACTGGCCTGAAATTATTTTAGAATTACCAAAATAATTTCTATGCATTCATATGGGCTTATGCCCATATGAGTGTTAAATTTGTGGTATGATTTTCATACATAAAAAATTGTAATTTTAGTATAATCTAAGAAAAGACTGTTTAGATTCATCAAGGGATTAAAGTGAAGGGTTCATTGTTTGACTCAAAATTAAAAGTTTTTGTTTTGTGTTTTGGTCCAGATCTCCAACATTGTTCTGTGTGTAAAGACGACGGGATTTTCAATGACCTCAGCAACCAGGAGGGGAAGTTCACTTTAAAACAAGAGGAACCAGAACCTCTGCAGATAAAACAGGAGCAAGAAGAACCAGAACATCAACAGCTCAAAGAGGAAAAGAAGCAACTCTGCATCAGTCAGGATGAAGAGCATCTTGTGCTGAAACAGGAGACTGATGACATTTTGGTGATTCCTCTTAATGTGCAAATAATCCACAATGAAACAGAACCACAGAGGAACCAACTCATCTCTCATGGCTCTGCTGAGGATGAGAACCAGGATCAGGAAGGAAGCAATTCTGAAGACCCAGGAAAAAAGAGAGATGAAGAACAGAAACAAAAGGAGAAATATGAGAAAACCAAACTGCAGAAAGGTCAAACTGAAAGTTCAAAACAAAAAACATACAAGAAAGCTCACCCACAACAAAAACTATATTCTTGTAAAATCTGTGATGAAGCCTTTTCTCAAAGCAGTTTGTTGACGACACACATGACAACTCACACTGACAAGAACCCTTTCACATGTTCAACCTGTGGAAAAAGTTTCACATGTAGATCATCGTTACTTGGTCACATGATGATTCACACAGGTGAGAAGCCTTTCTCTTGTGTGACCTGTGGAAAAAGCTTCCAACGTAAAAGCAATTTAACTAGACACACGATAATTCATACAGGTGTGAAGCCTTTCTTATGTAGGACTTGTGGAAAATGTTTCCGTTATAAAAGCAATTTAACTAGTCACATCAGGACTCATACAGGTGAGAAACCTTTCTTATGTGGGACTTGTGGAAAAAGTTTCTATCAAAAAAAATATTTAACTACTCACAACAGGATTCATACACATGAGAAACCATTCTCATGTAGGAGTTGTGGGAAAGGTTTTGGTCAAAAAACCAGTTTAATTAGTCACATGAGGATTCATACAGGTGAGAAACCATTCTCATGTGGGACTTGTGGAAAAAGTTTTGGTCATAAAAGCAGTTTAAATGGTCACATGAGGACGCATACAGGTGAGAAACCATTCTCATGTAGGACTTGTGGAAAATGTTTCCATTATAAAAGCAATTTAACTAGTCACATCAGGACTCATACAGGTGAGAAACCTTTCTTATGTGGGACCTGTGGAAAAAGTTTCCATCATAATAGCAGTTTAGTCACTCACATGTGGATTCATACAGATAAGAAGAATTTCTTATGTGGGAGTTGTGGAAAAAATTTCCATCAGCAAAGCAGTTTAACTTGTCACATGAGGATTCATGCAGATGAGAATCCTTTCTCATGTAGGACTTGTGGAAAAAGTTTCCATCATAAAAGAAGTTTAACTAGACACATGAAGACTCATACAGGTGAGAAATCTTTCTCATGCAGGACTTGTGGAAAAGGTTTCTTTCAAAAAAGCAATTTAACTAGTCATATGAGTATTCATACAGGTGAAAAGCCTTTCTGGTGTGGGATATGTGGAAAAGGTTTCTGTCGAAAAGACTATTTATCTGTTCACATGACAACTCATACAAGTGGTGTTTCTTATGTGCAACCTGTGGAAAAGGCGTCCTTCTAAATTGCCAGTTAACTTTTAACATGGGAAAAAATTCTTGTTTGCTGTACGCCAAAATTCATAATTACTTCAAAAATGTTCATCTGTTATATTTTTCATCCATGGAAGTTGCCATTTTTTCGCTTGATGGGTTGATGGTGCATAATGGTCCATTCTGTACTGGAATCTACGGCGTAAACACAAGAAGGCTAACTTTACCTGAGTACTTTATCATGTTGCATTTGTCTGGTGTAATTTTACATAATGCGACACCATAATCTTTGACGAAATAAAACAGACGAAACAAAACTTCCACAGGTAGGATGTATTGATAATAAATCTGCCGAGTAAGCAGTATGTGACGTAGCATCGATGTGCGCATTACCACAAGGTAGGACGGATTCATGGGTAGCACAGATGGCTAGAACACCTGTTCAATTTAAAAAGACGTTGCTCATCGCTGTTTTGGCTGGACATAGCTGGGCAGTTGGACCACTGTACATCATTTACCCAGAATGCATTGCAGCGTGAACAACACGGTGACTTTGGCGTGACAATATTTTTATTAAAATGTATAAGAACTAAACAGCCTACAGTATTATTACTGTATTGTTTCTACATCTAAAATGAATATTTCTCAAAGTTTATTATTACAACTAATCATTTATCCTTTTAAAGAAACAATGGATTTGAAAGCTTTAAGATTTAAACTCGTAAAGCTGTTGGAATCATTATATGTCTATTCTTTGTTGTACTTTTACTTTTACTCCATTAATTGTGGTTACATGATGCATATTAGCTGTTACTATATACACTGTTAGGTTACAATTTAATTGCCTGTTGGGAATTATGTTTTTTTAATCTATGTATGCTTTAGTTTTTCATTATTTACTCTTCAGGTTATGATTTTGGGGGAAATACTGTTGATTATATGATGACAACAAAGCAGGCAGAAGGTTTGATAAGTTATGATGAAACCTGAGATGAGATCTGCATTACTTTATTCTCGTTATATTTACTCTAAACTGAAAATTTATTTTAACCCATTTGTGTTTGTTTATGTATCTGTATTTGGTTGAGAATTTGTTTAGTATTTATGATGTTAGTAAATGTATTGGTTATATAAATTACATTTCCGTCATAAATGTAACTAGCAAAAACTGTTTGTTTTTTATTTGTAATTCTTTGTTTTTGAAGCATTGAGAAGATTACACAAGCTTGATTTCACCTCAAGGTCACAGTTCCAGTCTGTGATCAATTACAAAATTCCTCCTCTTTACCATTTACAAAAACAGAACACAAATAGGGGACAAGTGGGTATTATTTTGAAAATACATTACTTTTATGTATAAGGATATTATACAGCCCACAGACTCTTCCATAATTGAAATCTGATACAAATGTTTTTCATTGTCAGGTAGAAATTCTGTTACCCACAATAAAGGTGGTGAATTTAAAAGATATTCTTGTATTAGAGATATTTTCAATATTTGTGTGTATTTCTGTCCAATATTGTCTTATAACTGTACAGTCCCGAAGTATATGCCAGTGGTTGTGTTCTGTGTTTCCACATTGTCTCCAGGACTTCGGCTTCTCCTGGTTCAACACATTTTTTGTTTTGATGTTATGAAAAATATAATCAAGTTAAATTCTCCATGAATATAAATTTATACATTTCCAAGCAGTCGAGCAATAACCATGCCATTCTTCTTCTGCGGTTTTCATTTTACTTTTCCCATTTTGTTTTCACATATGAAGTTTACTGTATTTTGTAGTCATAGATCCTTTATATAGAGCCGTGATATAATAAGTTTTTAGGATTTTGCCTGATATGCCATTAGTATTTCATTAAGCACTGACTCCTGCTAATAGTTTTGTGATTAAGATAATGATTTTACCTTTAGATATCTATAAAAATCCTGTTTTTCCTAGTTATAGCTTGTTTTATCCATTATTGAGAAATGTATTGCTATACCTTGGGGTGACCAATTAGGGAATCCGGTATCTGTTTAATTTGGTTTAAATTTGAGGTTATAAGCACAACATCTTATAATTATCAGGTTATCATGTAGTTTATATTCCTGTTTAACTTCTATCCATATTTTTAATTGGGATTTTATCCAAAGATTTTCAGTTTTGAGTTGAATCTGTACTAAATCTTTATTCCAGGAGATTGTCTGCAGAAGAGCTAATTCAATGTCCTTCCATTGAGCATTAGAGTTTTTATTACAGATGTTTATCAAGGCTTTAATGTGTGCAGATTAGAAATGACTCTTTAAATGTGGTACTTTCTGCTCCCTTTTTCTTTTGAGAGCTGTAGTATTTTAAATCTAGTTCTGAGCGTTTTCCCTAAACATATAAATCTGGAAAGCATTGTATCCTGCTATATTAATTGTTTTGTTTTTTGTAATTTCTACCATTAGGGTTTGGAACAAGAAGATGAATCTTGGTAATAGGTTCATTTTCACAGACTCTGACCTAGAAGTCAGGAAGGAATTCAGATTTGGAGAGATGGAACAACAATGACTAAACATGTATCCAAACAAATGTTGAAAGGTCCAGAAAACTAACATGTCAGCAAAATGCAGCCTAAGCAACAGTAGATATGTCAATACTGGAAAAGAAGCAAGATAAATCTTACATTGTAGATAATTGTTCAGTACAGTTACATTTAAATAATTATCAATATATTCAAATTTATCCAGATGCATCAAAAATAACTGGAAAAATAGGAATAGCTTTTGTAGTACCAGAATTCAATATAAAAATAGGAAAACGAATTACAGATGGATTATCAGTTTATTAGCTTTACAATGAGTAGAAGACATAAAACCATTAAAAACAGTAATTTGTTCAGATTCAAGTTCTGCATTATTCAGTTTAAAATATAATCAATAAGTTAGTAGGATGGACATTTTATTAGAAATACTTCATACATTATTCAGAATAAAAAATATGGGTTTGATAGTTATATTTATATGGGTTCCAGCACATACTGGAGTAGAAGGAAACGAGAAGGCAGATAAAATGGCAAAGAGGGCAATTCAGAATAATATTAGTTTTACAGTTAAAACAAGTAAATCCGAGGGAAAGAGCGTTGTTAAAGAAAAACTGATGAAAAATGGCAAAAAAGGTGGGATGAAGGAAAAACCGGAAGATGGTTTTATAAAATTCAGAGGATGGTGGGAGAAAGAAGAAATGGAAGACGAACTAGAAAGGAGGAAAGAGTGATAACAAGGTTAAGACTTGGACATACAGGACTTAGTTATACACAATTTAAAATACAAAAGCATACTACTGGCAAATGTGATTACTGTGAAAAATATGAAACAATAGAACATGTTATATTGGAATGCCATAAGTATGAAAGAGAGAGAACAAATATGAGGAGAGAGTTTGAATGTATTAAAGGAAAGATTAATTTATTAGATATTCTGAGGAAGAATTTGGGGAGTAAACATATAAAAATAGTTATTCAGTTTCTAAAGAAAACAAAATTAATTCACAGAATTTGATTATGGTAGGTGTGTTTGTGAATCTGTGCATGATATAGGTGGGTAGAATATAAAGTTATATATAAGTATGTATGCATGTGTGTGTGTGAGTATAGATAGGTATAAATATTTATATGTATAGGTAGGATTTATTTATTTATTTATTATTATTATAATTAGTAGTAGTATTAGTAGTAGTTTATATATATATATATATGTATATATATATATATATATATATATATATATATATATATATATATATATATATATATATATATATATATATATATATATATATATATATATATATATAGACCATTACGAACCACACTCCATACCAGTAAGTGGCGGTAATGCTACTAAACGTTTGTTGCCAACCGCCAATAAATCCTAGAAGAAGAAGACTCAGTCACGTGGTACAGCTTCAAACGTCACATCCTGCTCCAACAACAAAAGCCTCGATTCACTCTTCACAAAAATCCTGGTTTTCTCCTCACACGCTTCGAAGCCTCGGCACAGAAAGAACGTCGCTAGTTTTAGGTAAATATCTGAGTGTTTAAAGTAAAAATGTCGTCAGTTCAGCATCAGAGAGCTTTTATTAACGAGATGTTAACTCCTGATGAAAAAACATTCACAGAGTGGAAAGAAATCAACGTCAAGATGGAGGAAGAGATGGAGGAAGAGATGGAGGATCAGCGCAGACTGATGGATTTCAGCCAGATACCGAGGATCATCTTACACCGGACAGGTACGAAACACCTTCGCGTTTTACTGATGATATGAGGCGCGAAACGGACAAAAGCTGGAGGAAATACAGGAGACAGATTAAAGGAAACAATGTTTGAAACCGAATTAGGATGAATGTTTTACAGAAATAAATTAACTGATAAGACAGAAACAGAGCGCTGGTTGGACTTCGGGAGGTTCGGGAGAGCAGGTCGATTCCAAAAAATATTATTATTATTATTATTATTATTATTATTATTATTATTATTATTATTATTATTATTAATATTATTATTCCATAAATGCATCAGCGTTTTCTATGGCAGGCCGTTCTGTTAATAAATGAGTTTACCAAACTTTCATTCTGTATATCTGAAATTAGTTTCCGACTAGAAATGTTTAAACAATATAATTATGTTTTTGATCAGACAAAATATGTCTTTGAGGTATATTTAATTACATCCTGACTAGAATAAATGACATCAGATTTACCATTAATGTATATGGTGGTTTCAATTCAAGATATCTATAGTGTTTTACTATCTGAAGCACATATTTCATATAATCAAATTATGACTAGTCAAAGTAAAGTTGAGTTATCCCACTTTTTGTTTCCAACTACTCACAATTCAAACCCAAACGATAAGCAACACCATTGTTCTGTCTATGGGGTTTGCAGAGCTGAGAAACCAGCAGATAAACATTTTACAAGTAAATGGAGACACAAAGTCTCCAGAGAATTTATTTTTCCGGAATCTGTGGCTTTTCTTGTCAATCAATCAATCAATCAATCAATCAATCAATCAATCAATCAATCAATCACATTTTATTTGTATAGCACATTTCACTATCAAGGCATTTCAAAGTGCTTTACATCAAAAATAACTGGAAAAATAGGAATAGCTTTTGTAGTACCAGAATTCAATATAAAAATAGGAAAACGAATTACAGATGGATTATCAGTTTATTAGCTTTACAATGGGTAGAAGACATAAAACCATTAAAAACAGTAATTTGTTCAGATTCAAAATCTGCTTTATTAAGTTTAAAATATAATCAATCAGATAGTAGGATGGACATTTTATTAGAAATACTTCATACATTATTCAGAATAAAAAATATGGGTTTGATAGTTATATTTATATGGGTTCCAGCACAGACTGGAGTAGAAGGAAACGAGAAGGCAGATAAAATGGCAAAGAGGGCAAGTCAGAATAATATTAGATTTACAGTTAAAACAAGTAAATCCGAGGGAAAGAGCGTTGTTAAAGAAAAACTGATGGAAAAATGGCAAAAAAGGTGGGATGAAGAAAAAACAGGAAGATGGTTTTATAAAATTCAGAGGATGGTAGGAGAAAGAAGAAATGGAAGACGAAATAGAAAGGAGGAAAGAGTGATAACAAGGTTAAGACTTGGACATACAGGACTTAATTATACACTTCTTAAAATACAAAAGCATACTACTGGCAAATGTGATTACTGTGAAAAATATGAAACAATAGAACATGTTATATTGGAATGCCATAAGTATGAAAGAGAGAGAACAAATATGAGGAGAGAGTTTGAATGTATTAAAGAAAAGATTAATTTATTAGATATTCTGAGGAAGAATTTGTGGAGTAAACATATAAAAATAGTTATTCAATTTCTAAAGAAAACTAAATTAATTCATAGAATTTGATTATGGTAGGTGTGTTTGTGAATCTGTGCATGATATAGGTGGGTAGAATATAAAGTTATATATAAGTATGTATGCATGTGTGTGTGTGAGTATAGATAGGTATAAATATTTATATGTATAGGTGGGATTTATTTATTTATTTATTTTATTTATTGTTATTAGTAGTAGTAGTAGGAGTTTATATATATATATATATATATATATATATAGACCATTACGAACCACACTCCATACCAGTAAGTGGCGGTAAACTAAAAGTTTGTTGCCAACCGCCAATAAATCCTAGAAGAAGAAGACTCAGTCACGTGGTACAGCTTCAAACGTCACATCCTGCTCCAACAGCAAAAGCCTCGATTCACTCTTCACAAAAATCCTGGTTTTCTCCTGACACGCTTCGAAGCCTCGGCACAGAAAGAACGTCGCTAGTTTTAGGTAAATATCTGAGTGTTTAAAGTAAAAATGTCGTCAGTTCTGCATCAGAGAGATTTTATTAACGAGATGTTAACTCCTGATGAAAAAACATTCACAGAGTGGAAAGAAATCAACGTCAAGATGGAGGAAGAGATGGAGGAAGAGATGGAGGAAGAGAAGGAGGATCAGCGCAGACTGATGGATTTCAGCCGGATACCGAGGATCATCTTACACCGGATAGGTACGAAACACCTTCACGGTTTACTGATGATATGAGGCGCGAAACGGACAAAAGCTGGAGGAAATACAGGAGACAGATTAAAGGAAACAATGTTTGAAACCGAATTAGGATGAATGTTTTACAGAAATAAATTAACTGATAAGACAGAAACAGAGCGCTGGTTGGACTTCGGGAGGTTCGGGAGAGCAGGTCGATTCCAAAAAATATTATTATTATTATTATTATTATTAATATTATTATTCCATAAATGCATCAGCGTTTTCTATGGCAGGCCGTTCTGTTAATAAATGGGTTTACCAAACTTTCATTCTGTATATCTGAAATTAGTTTCCGACTAGAAATGTTTAAACAATATAATTATGGTTTTGACCAGACAAAATATGTCTTTGAGGTATATTTAATTACATCCTGACTAGAATAAATGACATCAGATTTACCATTAATATATATGGCGGTTTCAATTCAAGATATCTATAGTGTATTACTATCTGAAGCACATATTTCATATAATCAAATTATGACTAGTCAAAGTAAAGTTGAGTTATCCCACTTTTTGTTTCCAACTACTCACAATTCAAACCCAAACGATAAGCAACACCATTGTTCTGTCTATGGGGTTTGCAGAGCTGAGAAACCAGCAGATAAACATTTTACAAGTAAATGGAGACACAAAGTCTCCAGAGAATTTATTTTTCTGGATCTGTGGCTTTTCTTGTCAATCAATCAATCAATCAATCACATTTTATTTGTATAGCACATTTCACTATCAAGGCATTTCAAAGTGCTTTACATCAAAAATAACTGGAAAAATAGGAATAGCTTTTGTAGTACCAGAATTCAATATAAAAATAGGAAAACGAATTACAGATGGATTATCAGTTTATTAGCTTTACAATGGGTAGAAGACATAAAACCATTAAAAACAGTAATTTGTTCAGATTCAAAATCTGCTTTATTAAGTTTAAAATATAATCAATCAGATAGTAGGATGGACATTTTATTAGAAATACTTCATACATTATTCAGAATAAAAAATATGGGTTTGATAGTTATATTTATATGGGTTCCAGCACATACTGGAGTAGAAGGAAACGAGAAGGCAGATAAAATGGCAAAGAGGGCAATTCAGAATAATATTAGTTTTACAGTTAAAACAAGTAAATCCGAGGGAAAGAGCGTTGTTAAAGAAAAACTGATGGAAAAATGGCAAAAAAGGTGGGATGAAGAAAAAACAGGAAGATGGTTTTATAAAATTCAGAGGATGGTAGGAGGAAGATGAAATAGAAAGGAGGAAAGAGTGATAACAAGGTTAAGACTTGGACATACAGGACTTAATTATACACTATTTAAAATACAAAAGCATACTACTGGCAAATGTGATTACTGTGAAAAATATGAAACAATAGAACATGTTATATTGGAATGCCATAAGTATGAAAGAGAGAGAACAAATATGAGGAGAGAGTTTGAATGTATTAAAGGAAAGATTAATTTATTAGATATTCTGAGGAAGAATGTGGGGAGTAAACATATAAAAATAGTTATTCAATTTCTAAAGAAAACTAAATTAATTCATAGAATTTGATTATGGTAGGTGTGTTTGTGAATCTGTGCATGATATAGGTGGGTAGAATATAAAGTTATATATAAGTATGTATGTGTGTGTATGAGTATAGATAGGTATAAATATTTATATGTATAGGTAGGATTGATTTATTTATTATTATTATTGGTAGTAATAGTAGTAGTAGTTTTTATATATATAAATAGATAGACCATTACGAACCACACTCCATACCAGTAAGTGGCGGTAATGCTACTAAAAGTTTGTTGCCAACCGCCAATAAATCCAAGAAGAAGAAGACTCAGTCACGTGGTACAGCTTCAAACGTCACATCCTGCTCCAACAGCAAAAGCCTCGATTCACTCTTCACAAAAATCCTGGTTTTCTCCTGACACGCTTCGAAGCCTCGGCACAGAAAGAACGTCGCTAGTTTTACGTAAATATCTGAGTGTTTAAAGTAAAAATGTCGTCAGTTCCGCATCAGAGAGATTTTATTAACGAGATGTTAACTCCTGCTGAAAAAACATTCACAGGGTGGAAAGAAATCAACGTCAAGATGGAGGAAGAGATGGAGGAAGAGATGGAGGAAGAGATGGAGGATCAGCGCAGACTGATGGATTTCAGCCAGATACCGAGGATCATCTTACACCGGACAGGTACGAAACACCTTCACGGTTTACTGATGACATGAGGCGCGAAACGGACAAAAGCTGGAGGAAATACAGGAGACAGATTAAAGGAAACAATGTTTGAAACCGAATTAGGATGAATGTTTTACAGAAATAAATTAACTGATAAGACAGAAACAGAGCGCTGGTTGGACTTCGGGAGGTTCGGGAGAGCAGGTCGATTCCAAAAAATATTATTATTATTAATATTAATATTATTATTCCATAAATGCATCAGCGTTTTCTATGGCAGGCCGTTCTGTTAATAAATGGGTTTACCAAACTTTCATTCTGTATATCTGAAATTAGTTTCCGACTAGAAATGTTTAAACAATATAATTATGTTTTTGACCAGACAAAATATGTCTTTGAGGTATATTTAATTACATCCTGACTAGAATAAATGACATCAGATTTACCATTAATATATATGGTGGTTTCAATTCAAGATATCTATAGTGTATTACTATCTGAAGCACATATTTCATATAATCAAATTATGACTAGTCAAAGTAAAGTTGAGTTATCCCACTTTTTGTTTCCAACTACTCACAATTCAAACCCAAACGATAAGCAACACCATTGTTCTGTCTATGGGGTTTGCAGAGCTGAGAAACCAGCAGATAAACATTTTACAAGTAAATGGAGACACAAAGTCTCCAGAGAATTTATTTTTCTGGATCTGTGGCTTTTCTTGTCAATCAATCAATCAATCACATTTTATTTGTATAGCACATTTCAGCATCAAGACATTTCAAAGTGCTTTACATCATATCAAACACAGAAACACAAAGCAACATAGAATCAACAATCAAAACACAACATTAATAAAGTTCCATCAATAAATTTATAATTGATTACGTTTCAAATACAATTCTAAACAGGTGGGTTTTTAGTCGAGATTTTAAAAAAGTCAGTGTTTCAGCTGTTTCACAGTTTTCTGGAAGTTTGTTCCAAATTTGTGGTGCATAGATGCTGAAAGCTGCTTTTCCTCGTTTGGTTCTGGTTCTGGGGATGCGGGGCGAACGACCTCTCCATTGATTTGAGGAAGAGTTGTCTCATTTCCACAGGTAGCATTGATCTCAAAGTTCACCTCCAGCAGTTTAATCTTCATTTCTGTAAGCTGAAGTCGTTGTATAATACTGCTAATGTCCTTGGGGTCGGCCGGAGGCATTTTGCCCTGGTTCAACTTGGAGATGAAGAAAAGTAAGGTAAAAATAAAAGTAAGAAAATCCCCCAGTCCTTAAGTTTGTAGTAATCCAGTAGTGATGTCGAAAATGTAAACATGTAAGCAGCCCAAATGTTTAGAAAACCACCCAGCCATTTTTGGCAATAAGTTAATGTTTTTTGGTGTCTGGAAAATAAGAGTGCACCAATAAATCGGCCCTGATTTCCTTAATTATGGGGAATTGGTGATCAGCCAATACTTGAATATGAAGCTGATCTTATCCACCAATGTTCTCTCTACCTTTGCAAAGGTCTAAAAATTAGCCATTGTCCCCTTTTGCTCTGCTGTGAGAGAAGTTTGACTGACTGCCGGCTTTGTGGAAGTTTAAATGCACCAACTATAAACTAATATCTTAGGAATATTTCTGCTCCGCCAGTGAAACGCTCAAAACAACAGAGACGTTTGCAGTCCGGTTTAAGAATGGGGAAAAAAAGTTAAGCAATTTTTCTTTTACTTTTTTTCCCAAGAACATAAATCAGCAACACTTAGCCTGGCAGCTAAAGGTAATACAGTGGGGGAAACCCTGCTTCTCAGTGGAGATAAGCTGAGCCTGACTGGACATAATGTGCCTGATGGTCACATGCAGA
Source organism: Xiphophorus maculatus (assembly GCF_002775205.1). Classification (NCBI taxonomy): domain Eukaryota; kingdom Metazoa; phylum Chordata; class Actinopteri; order Cyprinodontiformes; family Poeciliidae; genus Xiphophorus; species Xiphophorus maculatus. The sequence goes on from NC_036456.1 coordinate 24,580,697, forward strand.
ACTGATGGACCGGTTTGGAGTTGAGGTTGCAGTGCACAGCGGTCTCAACGTACAGCAGAGCGATGCTGAGGTCTGAAGGTCGATTGAGGTTCCAGTAACAAAGAACTGCTGCTAATGCAAAGGAGGATTGATATGGACTGAGTCGAGCTGCTGTGTGAATATTTGTCAGGGAGCCACTCAGTTAACATATTGGCATTTTGTTTGCTCACCTGGATGTCCATGACATGTTTTGACTGATATCTAGTTCATTAGAAGAATCACTTTTGTTAAGTTATTTTTCCAAACGTAGAGTTAAATTGAGATACATGTGTAGGATTTCTTTTTAAAAACACAATAAATTTTTTTCCTCATGATCAGAAGATAAATTGGACCTGAACTCAGAATTACCAAAATCATTTATTTGCTAAATGCCAGACAACATTGGAAAAAATGTCCGTAATACGTTTGACTGATTTTCACACATAAAAATGTATAATTTTAGAATAATTAAGAAAAAGCTGATTAGTTGCATCAAGGGATTTAAGTGAAGGGTTCATTGTTTGACTCAAAATTTAAAGTTTTTGTTTTGTGTTTTGGTCCAGATCTCCGACATTGTTCTGTGTGTAAAGACGACGGGATTTTCAATGACCTCAGCAACCAGGAGGGGAACTTCACTTTAAAACAAGAGGAACCAGAACCTCTGCAGATAAAACAGGAACCAGAACCTCTGCAGATAAAACAGGAACCAGATCCTCTGGAGATAAAACAGGAGCTACAAGAACCAGAACATCAACAGCTCAAAGAGGAAGAGAAGCAACTCTGCATCAGTCAGGATGAAGAGCATCTTGTGCTGAAACAGGAGACTGATGACATTTTGGTGATTCCTTTTAATGTGCAAATAATCCACAATGAAACAGAACCACAGAGGAACCACCTCATCTCTCATGACTCTGCTGAGGATGAGAGCCAAGATGGGGAAGGAAGCAATTCTGACGATCTAGGGAAAAAGAGAAACAAAGAACAGAAACAAAAGGAGAAATATGAGAAAACCAAACTGCAGAAAGGTCAAACTGAAAGTTCCAAACAAAAAACATACAAGAAAGCTCACACACAACAAAAACTATATTCTTGTAAAATCTGTGATGAAGCCTTTTCTCAAAGCAGTTTGTTGATGACACACATGACAACTCACACTGACAAGAACCCTTTCACATGTTCAACCTGTGGAAAAAGTTTCACACGCAGGTCAAACTTACTTCGTCACATGATTATCCACACAAGTAAGAACCCTTTCTCATGTGTGACCTGCAGAATAAGTTTCCAATGTAAAAGCAGTTTAACTAGTCACATGAAAATTCATAGAAGTGAGAAACCTTTCTCGTGTGGGACTTGTGGGAAAAGTTTCTATCAAAAAAGAAATTTAACTAGTCACAAAAGGGTTTATACACATGAGAAGCCTTTCACATGTTGGAGTTGTGGAAAAAGTTTTTGTCATAAAAGCAGTTTAACTAGTCACATGAAAATTCATAGAAGTGAGAAACCTTTCTCATGTGGGACTTGTGGAAATAGTTTTTGTCCTAAAAGCAGTTTAATTAGTCACTTGAGGATTCACACAGGTAAAAAGGATTTCTCATGTAGGACTTGTGGAAAAAGTTTTTGTCAAAAAAGCAATTTAACTAGACACATGAGGATTCATACAGGTGAGAAGCCTTTCTCATGTAGGACTTGTGAAAAAAGTTTCTGTCAAAAAAGCACTTTAATTAGTCACATGAGGACTCATACAGGTGAGAAGCCTTTCTCATGCAGGACTTGTGGAAAAAGTTTCCGTCAAACAAGCAATTTAACTAGTCACATGAGGATTCACACAGGTAAAAAGGATTTCTCATGTAGGACCTGTGGAAAAAGTTTTTGTCAAAAAAGCTATTTAACTAGACACATGAGGATTCATACAGGTGAGAAGCCTTTCTCATGTAGGACTTGTGAAAGAAGTTTCTGTCACCAAAGCAGTTTACTTATTCACATGAGGGTTCATACAGGTGAGAAGCCTTTCTCATGTAGAACTTGTGGAAAACGTTTCAGTCATATAAGCGCTTTAATTAGGCACAAGAGGACTCACACAGATGAGAAACCTTTTTCATGTAGAACTTGTGGAAAAAGTTTCCGTCATAAAAGCAGTTTAACTAGTCACATGAGGACTCATACAGATGAGAAATCTTTCTCATGTAGAACTTGTGGAAAAAGTTTCCGTCATCTAAATAGTTTAACTAGACACATGAGGGTTCATACAGGTGAGAATCTTTCTCATGTAGAACTTGTGGAAAACGTTTCAGTCAAAAAAGCAATTTAACTACGCACTTGAGCACTCATACAGGTGAAAAGCTTTTCTTGTGTGGGATATGTGGAAAAGGTTTCTGTCGAAAAGACAATTTATCTGTTCACATGACAACTCATACATGTGGTGTTTCTTATGTCCAACCTGTGGAAAAGGCTTCCTTCCAAATTGCCAGTTAACTTTTAACATGGGGACTCGTGCAGATGGAACTGCATAATCGGAACCTCAAGTACCAAGATTTTCAGTAACTCATTGTTTGGAAGCAGAGTAATTACAGCTGGATCACATTTTTATAGCGCAGCAGCGTAAAGAAGAAAGCATCTCAAAAAGGACGTTTATCTAAAATGTGCAACTTTCACTTTATTCTTTCAGTTTTATCTTTTTTATGTAGAAGGGTTTTTAAGTGACATATTAAGTCTTACAAAGCTTTTAATGTTTTTGTCTAGTGAGATATTATTGGTTTGTTTCTTAAAAGGATCCACGATCAATTGAACATGGCCTAAATATATAATAATTTTCCTTTTAACTAAAAAATTCCTCTGTTGTACGCCAAAACTCATAATTACTTCAAAAATTTTTATCTTTTGTTATATTTTTCATTGAATTTGCCATTTTTTTGTTTGATGGGTTTAAAAAGACGTTGCTCATCGCTGTTTTGGCTGGACATAGCTGGGCAGTTGGACCACTGTACATCATTTACCCAGAATGCATTGCAGCATGAACAACACAGTGACTTTGGCGTGACAATATTTTTATTAAAATGTATAAAACCTAAACAGTCTACAGTATCATTACTGTATTGTTTTTACACCTAAATTAAATATTTCTCAAAGTCTATTGTTGCTGTTTCTATATTCACTGTTAGGTTGCAATTTAATTGTCTGTCAGGAATGATGTTTTTTTTTTATTATTATTTTTATCTATATATGCTTTAGTTTTTCAGTATTTACTCTTCAGGTTCTGATTTTGGAAATACTGTTGATTATATGATGACAACAAAGCAGGCAGAAGGTTTGATAAGTTATGATGAAACCTGAGATGTTTTTCCTTTTTTTATGAAAGATCTACATGAACTTTATTCTTCTTATATGTGCTCTAGACACATATAACAAACTCATATGTGTAAATTTACTGATTTACACATATGAGTAAATGTATTTTTACCCATTTGTGTTTTTTTATTTATCTGTATTTGAAAATTTGTTTAGTATTTATGATGTTAGTAAATGTATTGGTTATATAGATTAAATTTCAGTTATAGATGTAACTAGCAAAAACTGTTTGTTTTTTATTTGTAATTCTTTGTTTTTGAAGCATTGAGAAGATTACAAAAGCTTGATTTCACCTCAAGGTCACAGTTCCAGTCTGTGATCAATTACAAAATTCCTCCTCTTTACCATTTACAAAAACAGAATACAAAGAGGGGACAAGTGGGTATTATTTTGAAAATACATTACTTTTATGTATAAGGATATTATACAGCCCACAGACTCTTCCATAATTGAAATCTGATACAGATGTTTTTCATTGTCAGGTAGAAATTCTGTTACCCACAATAAAGGTGGTGAATTTAAAAGATATTCTTGTATTAGAGATATTTTCAATATTTGTGTGTATTTCTGTCCAATATTGTCTTATAACTGTACAGTCCCAAAGTATATGCCAGTGGTTGTGTTCTGTGTTTCCACATTGTCTCCAGGACTTCGGCTTCTCCTGGTTCAACACATTTTTTTGTTTTGGTGTTATGAAAAATATAATCAAGTTAAATTCTCCATGAATATAAATTTATACATTTCCAAGCAGTCGAGCAAAAGCCATGCCATTCTTCTTCTGCGGTTTTCATTTTAATTTTCCCATTTTGTTTTCACATATGAAGTTTACTGTATTTTGTAGTCATAGTTCCTTTATATAAAGCCGTGATTTAATAAGTTTTTTGGATTTTGCCTGATATGCCATTAGTATTTCATTAAGCACTGACTCCTGCTAATAGTTTTGTGATAAAAATCCTGTTTTTCCTAGTTATAACTTGTTTTATCCATTATTGATAAATGTATTGCTATACCTTGGGATGACCAATTAGGGAATCCGGTATCTGTTTAATTTGGTTTAAAATTGAGGTTATAAGCACAACATCTTATAATTATCAGGTTATCATGTAGTTTATATTCCTGTTTAACTTCTATCCATATTTTTAATTGGGATTTTATCCAAAGATTTTCAGTTTTGAGTTGAATCTGTACTAAATCTTTATTCCAGGAGATTGTCTGCAGAAGAGCTAATTCAATGTCCTTCCATCGAGCATTAGAGTTTTTATTACAGATGTTTATCAAGGCTTTAATGTGTGCAGATTAGAAATGACTCTTTAAATGTGGCACTTTCTGCTCTCTTTAGCTTTTGTAGTACCAGAATTCAATATAAAAATAGGAAAACGAATTACAGATGGATTATCAGTTTATTAGCTTTACAATGGGTAGAAGACATAAAACCATTAAAAACAGTAATTTGTTCAGATTCAAAATCTGCTTTATTAAGTTTAAAATATAATCAATCAGATAGTAGGATAGACATTTTATTAGAAATACTTCATACATTATTCAGAATAAAAAATATGGGTTTGATAATTATATTTATATGGGTTCCAGCACATACTGGAGTAGAAGGAAACCAGAAGGCAGATAAAATGGCAAAGAGGGCAATTCAGAAAAATATTAGTTTTACAGTTAAAACAAGTAAATCCGAGGGAAAGAGCGTTGTTAAAGAAAAACTGATGGAAAAATGGCAAAAAAGGTGGGATGAAGGAAAAACAGGAAGATGGTTTTATAAAATTCAGAGGATGGTAGGAGGAAGATGAAATAGAAAGGAGGAAAGAGTGATAACAAGGTTAAGACTTGGACATACAGGACTTAATTATACACTTTTTAAAATACAAAAGCATACTACTGGCAAATGTGATTACTGTGAAAAATATGAAACAATAGAACATGTTATATTGGAATGCCATAAGTATGAAAGAGAGAGAACAAATATGAGGAGAGAGTTTGAATGTATTAAAGAAAAGAATTAATTTATTAGATATTCTGAGGAAGAATTTGGGGAGTAAAAATATAAAAATAGTTATTCAATTTCTAAAGAAAACTAAATTAATTCATAGAATTTGATTATGGTAGGTGTGTTTGTGAATCTGTGCATGATATAGGTGGGTAGAATATAAAGTTACTGTATATATAAGTATGTATGTGTGTGTATGAGTATAGATAGGTATAAATATTTATATGTATAGGTAGGATTGATTGATTTATTATTATTATTGGTAGTAATAGTAGTAGTAGTTTTTATATATATAAATAGATAGACCATTACGAACCACACTCCATACCAGTAAGTGGCGGTAATGCTACTAAAAGTTTGTTGACAACCGCCAATAAATCCTAGAAGAAGAAGACTCAGTCACGTGGTACAGCTTCAAACGTCACATCCTGCTCCAACAGCAAAAGCCTCGATTCACTCTTCACAAAAATCCTGGTTTTCTCCTCACACGCTTCGAAACCTCAGCACAGAAAGAACGTCGCTAGTTTTAGGTAAATATCTGAGTGTTTACAGTAAAAATGTCGTCAGTTCAGCATCAGAGAGATTTTATTAACGAGATGTTAACTCCTGATGAAAAAACATTCACAGAGTGGAAAGAAATCAACGTCAAGATGGAGGAAGAGATGGAGGAAGAGATGGAGGAAGAGAAGGAGGAAGAGATGGAGGAAGAGATGGAGGAAGAGATGGAGGATCAGCGCAGACTGATGGATTTCAGCCGGATACCGAGGATCATCTTACACCGGACAGGTACGAAACACCTTCGCGTTTTACTGATGATATGAGGCGCGAAACGGACAAAAGCTGGAGGAAATACAGGAGACAGATTAAAGGAAACAATGTTTGAAACCGAATTAGGATGAATGTTTTACAGAAATAAATTAACTGATAAGACAGAAACAGAGCGCTGGTTGGACTTCGGGAGGTTCGGGAGAGCAGGTCGATTCCAAAAAATATTATTATTATTATTATTATTATTAATATTATTATTCCATAAATGCATCAGCGTTTTCTATGGCAGGCCGTTCTGTTAATAAATGGGTTTACCAAACTTTCATTCTGTATATCTGAAATTAGTTTCCGACTAGAAATGTTTAAACAATATAATTATGGTTTTGACCAGACAAAATATGTCTTTGAGGTATATTTAATTACATCCTGACTAGAATAAATGACATCAGATTTACCATTAATATATATGGCGGTTTCAATTCAAGATATCTATAGTGTATTACTATCTGAAGCACATATTTCATATAATCAAATTATGACTAGTCAAAGTAAAGTTGAGTTATCCCACTTTTTGTTTCCAACTACTCACAATTCAAACCCAAACGATAAGCAACACCATTGTTCTGTCTATGGGGTTTGCAGAGCTGAGAAACCAGCAGATAAACATTTTACAAGTAAATGGAGACACAAAGTCTCCAGAGAATTTATTTTTCTGGATCTGTGGCTTTTCTTGTCAATCAATCAATCAATCAATCAATCAATCAATCAATCAATCAATCAATCAATCACATTTTATTTGTATAGCACATTTCACTATCAAGGCATTTCAAAGTGCTTTACATCAAAAATAACTGGAAAAATAGGAATAGCTTTTGTAGTACCAGAATTCAATATAAAAATAGGAAAACGAATTACAGATGGATTATCAGTTTATTAGCTTTACAATGGGTAGAAGACATAAAACCATTAAAAACAGTAATTTGTTCAGATTCAAAATCTGCTTTATTAAGTTTAAAATATAATCAATCAGATAGTAGGATGGACATTTTATTAGAAATACTTCATACATTATTCAGAATAAAAAATATGGGTTTGATAGTTATATTTATATGGGTTCCAGCACAGACTGGAGTAGAAGGAAACCAGAAGGCAGATAAAATGGCAAAGAGGGCAATTCAGAAAAATATCAGTTTTACAGTTAAAACAAGTAAATCCGAGGGAAAGAGCGTTGTTAAAGAAAAACTGATGGAAAAATGGCAAAAAAGGTGGGATGAAGGAAAAACCGGAAGATGGTTTTATAAAATTCAGAGGATGGTAGGAGAAAGAAGAAATGGAAGACGAACTAGAAAGGAGGAAAGAGTGATAACAAGGTTAAGACTTGGACATACAGGACTTAGTTATACACTATTTAAAATACAAAAGCATACTACTGGCAAATGTGATTACTGTGAAAAATATGAAACAATAGAACATGTTATATTGGAATGCCATAAGTATGAAAGAGAGAGAACAAATATGAGGAGAGAGTTTGAATGTATTAAAGGAAAGATTAATTTATTAGATATTCTGAGGAAGAATTTGGGGAGTAAACAAAAAAAATAGTTATTCAATTTCTAAAGAAAACTAAATTAATTCATAGAATTTGATTATGGTAGGTGTGTTTGTGAATCTGTGCATGATATAGGTGGGTAGAATATAAAGTTATATATAAGTATGTATGTGTGTGTGTGTGTGAGTATAGATAGGTATAAATATTTATATGTATAGGTAGGATTGATTTATTTATTATTATTAGTAGTAGTAGTTTTTATATATATAAATAGATAGACCATTACGAACCACACTCCATACCAGTAAGTGGCGGTAATGCTACTAAAAGTTTGTTGACAACCGCCAATAAATCCTAGAAGAAGAAGACTCAGTCACGTGGTACAGCTTCAAACGTCACATCCTGCTCCAACAACAAAAGCCTCGATTCACTCTTCACAAAAATCCTGGTTTTCTCCTCACACGCTTCGAAACCTCAGCACAGAAAGAACGTCGCTAGTTTTAGGTAAATATCTGAGTGTTTACAGTAAAAATGTCGTCAGTTCCGCATCAGAGAGATTTTATTAACGAGATGTTAACTCCTGATGAAAAAACATTCACAGAGTGGAAAGAAATCAACGTCAAGATGGAGGAAGAGATGGAGGAAGAGATGAAGGAAGAGAAGGAGGAAGAGATGGAGGAAGAGATGGAGGATCAGCGCAGACTGATGGATTTCAGCCAGATACCGAGGATCATCTTACACCGGACAGGTACGAAACACCTTCACGGTTTACTGATGATATGAGACGCGAAACGGACAAAAGCTGGAGGAAATACAGGAGACAGATTAAAGGAAACAATGTTTGAAACCGAATTAGGATGAATGTTTTACAGAAATAAATTAACTGATAAGACAGAAACAGAGCGCTGGTTGGACTTCGGGAGGTTCGGGAGAGCAGGTCGATTCCAAAAAATATTATTATTATTATCATTATTATTAATATTATTATTCCATAAATGCATCAGCGTTTTCTATGGCAGGCCGTTCTGTTAATAAATGGGTTTACCAAACTTTCATTCTGTATATCTGAAATTAGTTTCCGACTAGAAATGTTTAAACAATATAATTATGTTTTTGACCAGACAAAATATGTCTTTGAGGTATATTTAATTACATCCTGACTAGAATAAATGACATCAGATTTACCATTAATATATATGGTGGTTTCAATTCAAGATATCTATAGTGTTTTACTATCTGAAGCACATACTTCATATAATCAAATTATGACTAGTCAAAGTAAAGTTGAGTTATCCCACTTTTTGTTTCCAACTACTCACAATTCAAACCCAAACGATAAGCAACACCATTGTTCTGTCTATGGGGTTTGCAGAGCTGAGAAACCAGCAAATAAACATTTTACAAGTAAATGGAGACACAAAGTCTCCAGAGAATTTATTTTTCTGGATCTGTGGCTTTTCTTGTCAATCAATCAATCAATCAATCAATCAATCAATCAATCAATCAATCAATCAATCAATCAATCAATCAATCACATTTTATTTGTATAGCACATTTCACTATCAAGGCATTTCAAAGTGCTTTACATCAAAAATAACTGGAAAAATAGGAATAGCTTTTGTAGTACCAGAATTCAATATAAAAATAGGAAAACAAATTACAGATGGATTATCAGTTTATTATTAGCTTTACAATGGGTAGAAGACATAAAACCATTAAAACAGTAATTTGTTCAGATTCAAAATCTGCTTTATTAAGTTTAAAATATAATCAATCAGATAGTAGGATGGACATTTTATTAGAAATACTTCATACATTATTCAGAATAAAAAATATGGGTTTGATAGTTATATTTATATGGGTTCCAGCACAGACTGGAGTAGAAGGAAACCAGAAGGCAGATAAAATGGCAAAGAGGGCAATTCAGAATAATATTAGTTTTACAGTTAAAACAAGTAAATCCGAGGGAAAGAGCGTTGTTAAAGAAAAACTGATGGAAAAATGGCAAAAAAGGTGGGATGAAGAAAAAACCGGAAGATGGTTTTATAAAATTCAGAGGATGGTAGGAGAAAGAAGAAATGGAAGACGAACTAGAAAGGAGGAAAGAGTGATAACAAGGTTAAGACTTGGACATACAGGACTTAGTTATACACTATTTAAAATACAACAGCATACTACTGGCAAATGTGATTACTGTGAAAAATATGAAACAATAGAACATGTTATATTGGAATGCCATAAGTATGAAAGAGAGAGAACAAATATGAGGAGAGAGTTTGAATGTATTAAAGGAAAGATTAATTTATTAGATATTCTGAGGAAGAATTTGTGGAGTAAACATATAAAAATAGTTATTCAATTTCTAAAGAAAACTAAATTAATTCATAGAATTTGATTATGGTAGGTGTGTTTGTGAATCTGTGCATGATATAGGTGGGTAGAATATAAAGTTATATATAAGTATGTATGCATGTGTGTGTGTGTGTGAGTATAGATAGGTATAAATATTTATATGTATAGGTAGGATTGATTTATTTATTATTATTATTGGTAGTAATAGTAGTAGTTTTTATATACATAAATAGATAGACCATTACGAACCACACTCCATACCAGTAAGTGGCGGTAATGCTACTAAAAGTTTGTTGCCAACCGCCAATAAATCCTAGAAGAAGAAGACTCAGTCACGTGGTACAGCTTCAAACGTCACATCCTGCTCCAACAGCAAAAGCCTCGATTCACTCTTCACAAAAATCCTGGTTTTCTCCTGACACGCTTCGAAACCTCAGCACAGAAAGAACGTCGCTAGTTTTAGGTAAATATCTGAGTGTTTAAAGTAAAAATGTCGTCAGTTCCGCATCAGAGAGATTTTATTAACGAGATGTTAACTCCTGCTGAAAAAACATTCACAGAGTGGAAAGAAATCAACGTCAAGATGGAGGAAGAGATGGAGGAAGAGATGGAGGAAGAGAAGGAGGATCAGCGCAGACTGATGGATTTCAGCCGGATACCGAGGATCATCTTACACCGGACAGGTACGAAACACCTTCACGGTTTACTGATGACATGAGGCGCGAAACGGACAAAAGCTGGAGGAAATACAGGAGACAGATTAAAGGAAACAATGTTTGAAACCGAATTAGGATGAATGTTTTACAGAAATAAATTAACTGATAAGACAGAAACAGAGCGCTGGTTGGACTTCGGGAGGTTCGGGAGAGCAGGTCGATTCCAAAAAATATTATTATTATTATTATTAATATTATTATTCCATAAATGCATCAGCGTTTTCTATGGCAGGCCGTTCTGTTAATAAATGAGTTTACCAAACTTTCATTCTGTATATCTGAAATTAGTTTCCGACTAGAAATGTTTAAACAATATAATTATGTTTTTGACCAGACAAAATATGTCTTTGAGGTATATTTTGGGGCTGTTGTAAATGAATATTTTAGTAATCGAGTAATCTATCGATTATTCTTACGATTAATCTAGTAATCGGATAAAAAAAATTTATAAAATAAACTATTGACAAATCTGCAATAACACCAGTTAGTCCAGATCAGTCCAATATCTCCTTTTTGAGCATCCCTAACAGTTAAATGTTTGTAGTTTAGAAAGTTTACTTGTAACAGTAGTTTGCTTTAACCTGAAGAAAAGTTATACTAAGATATTAAATTATATTCAAATAATAAAGTGGCAGGCTCACAAATATGCTTATCAAAATGTCTATACTCCAGCTTTTAGTTTATGTATTTATCTTCAGTGAGTAATACACATACACGTAAAAGAACTAAGTAAACAACTCATTTAACTCTAACATTTTATTGATAACGCAATTTTGAGGATGCTTTAATTAAAAGCATTATTTTTAACCATCACAGAAAAATCTAAATGCAGTGAAATGTTTTTTTATGTATTGGAAAACAGAATGTAATCTATATGTTAGGAAAAAAATAAACTTACTCAAAATGTAAAGGTTTGAGTTTGTACAGAGTTCTGCAGCTTTAACTAGTCATGATAAAATGCAAAAATGTTGCTATTTTTATTAAAACGATGCTATTATTTATTCTTGATTGCTTAGGTATAAACAAATATAGAATTACTACAAAAATATTAATCAAAAATTTCTAATTCATACATAACAGTAGCAAGAAGAAAAGACTGTAACTTTTCAGGATGGAAAGACACCAATAAATAAATGCTTTTCAGCTTATGCCTGTAATCTGTTGCTGCGTATTTTTATTAACAAACTTACATTAAGTGCTGCATAATTTCTCTCAGTTCCACCCTCACATACAATTTACACTACACCCGGTTAAGTAACCGCTATGTTTTGATGTAACGTTAGCAAAATAATGTGCTTCAATTTACATCTATAACATGGCAGATTATCACACAACGTAGTTAGCAAAGAGAACATAAACGTTACCTGTTGGCAACCGTGTACGAGTTGGATGCATGTAGCAAGTGTTTTCTCTTCAGATGCTGCAACATTGATGTCGTGCTGTTGTGGTACGCCAATTCTACTTTGCAGTGGATGCATTGCGCTGTGTTGTCCTTTCTGTTTAGCCTAAAATGTTCCCAAACTTTTGACATTTTTTGTCGCTTTCGGGGTTCTCCTTCTGAGCATTCTCCGGTTCCCTCCATAGCTACAAACTTAGCACATGTGCTCCAGGCGCTAACGGAAGTGGTAGCGTTGTGCAACACAAAAACCCTCCGGCTAGACCAGTGTGCTGCGTATTTAACAGCATTGCTTATTACAATACAATAAATTTAGCGAAGCTTTGAGGCAGATAAATTTCCTCGAGGATTTTTTGTAATCGTGTTACTCGATGAATCGTTTCAGCCCTAGTATATTTAATTACATCCTGACTAGAATAAATGACATCAGATTTACCATTAATGTATATGGTGGTTTCAAGTCAAGATATATATAGTGTTTTACTATCTAAAGCACATATTTCATATAATCAAATTATGACTAGCCAAAGTAAAGTTGAGTTATCCCACTTTTTGTTTCCGACTACTCACAATTCAAACCCAAACGATAAGCAACACCATTGTTCCGTCTATGGGGTTTGCAGAGCTGAGAAACCAGCAGATAAACATGTTACAAGTAAATGGAGACACAAAGTCTCCAGAGAATTTATTTTTCTGGATCTGTGGCTTTTCTTGTCAATCAATCAATCAATCACATTTTATTTGTATAGCACATTTCACTATCAAAGCATTTCAAAGTGCTTTACATCATATCAAACACAGAAACACAAAGCAACATAGAATCAACAATCAAAACACGACATTAAATAAAGTTCCATCAATAAATTTGTTATTGATTACGTTTCAAATACAATCCTAAACAGGTGAGTTTTTAGTCTAGATTTAAAAGAAGTCAGTGTTTCAGCTGTTTTACAGTTTTCTGGAAGTTTGTTCCAAATTTGTGGTGCATAGATGCTGAAAGCTGCTTCTCCTCGTTTGGTTCTGGTTCTGGGGATGCAGAGCAGAACCAGAACCTGAGAGGTTCTGGAAGGTTGATACAACAACAGCAGATGTTTAATGTATTGTGGTGCTAAGCCGTTCAGTGATTTATAAACTAACAACAGTATTTTAAAGTCTATTCTTTGAGCTACAGGGAGCCAGTGGAGGGACTTTAAAACTGGTGTTATGTGCTCTATCTTCCTGGTTTTAGTCAGAACGCCAGCAGCAGCATTCTGGATCAGCTGCAGCTGTTTGATTGATTTGTTGGACAGACCTGTGAAGACGCTGTTGCAATAATCAATACGACTGAAGATGAACGCATGGATGAGTTTCTCTAGATCTGGCTGAGACATTAGTCCTTTAATCCTGGAAATGTTCTTCAGGTGATAGAAGGCCGACTTTGTAACTGTCTTTATGTGGCTCTGGAGGTTCAGGTCAGAGTCCATCACTACTCCCAGGTTTTGGGCCTGATCGCTGGTTTTCAGTTGTAATAACTGAAGCTGTGCATTGACTCTAGATCTATAACTCTAGCTCTACAACTCTAGATCTATAACTCTAGATCGTTCCTCTTTAGGTCCAAAAATAATAACTTCAGCTTTGTTTCTGTTCAGCTGGAGAAAGTTTTGGCACATCCACACATTTATCTGCTCTAAGCATCTGTTCAGTGATTGGATGGGGTCAAAGGTCACCTGGTGACATCGTAATGTAGAGCTGTGTGTCATCTGCATAGTTATGGTAGCTAATATTATTTCCTGTTATAACCTGAGCTAGTGGGAGCAGATAAATATTGAATAAAAGGGGTCCTAGGATTGAACCTTGGGGTACCCCACATGTGACCTTTGACCTCTTTGATGAGAAGTTTCCAATTGAAACAAAGAAATCCCTGTTCTTTATGTAGGATTTAAACCAGTTAAGCACTGGACCGGAGAGTCTGACCCAACTCTCCAGTCGATTCAGTAATATGTCATGGTCAACAGTGTCAAAAACTGCACTGAGGTCCAACAGAACCAGCACTGTGGTTCTGCCACAGTCTGTATTTATATGGATGTCATTGAACATTTTTACGAGGGCGGTCTCTGTGCTGTGGAAACCATGGAAACCAGACTGGAAGGAGTCAAAGAGGTTGGTTATCATTAGGAAGCTAGTTAATTGTTTTAACAGCTTTTTCAATAATTTGCTGATGAATCAGAGGTCAAAGGTCGGCCTGTAATTCTGCATTAGTGATTTGTCCAGAATGTTCTTTTTTATCAGTGGTTTGATTACTGCTGTTTTCAAAGCCTGGGGGAAAACGCCTGATGAGAGCGATGAGTTTACTATCTGGATCAGATCAGCAGCAATAACAGGCAGGACTTTCTTAAAGAAATATTCTAGAGTTATAGATCTAGGACATCCAGACAGCAGGAACTGGAGCTTAGTTGACTTATAATTTCCTCTAAGGTTTTATAATTAAGTAGTTGGAATTGGGTCATTTTTCCTGTATTTGTTTTGTTTGGGCTCAGCATTGGTACTGACTTTATAGTGGATGTACAGATTAATAATCTGATTTTTTCAATTTTCTCTGAAAAGAAGCTGGAAAACTGGTTGCAGGCGGCAATACATTGGAATTCAGGCGGTAATGTCACAGGAGGGTTTGTGATTCTGTCAACTGTTGCAAATAAAGCTCGAGCATTGTTAATGTTTTTGTTTGTGACATCTGCAAAGAAAGCCTCTCTTGCATGTTTTAGTGTTAAATGACAGTTACGTAGTTTTTCTTTATAGATGTCACAATGAACGTGGAGTTGAGTTTTACGCCGTTTTCGTTCTGCCCTACGGCAGAGTTGTCTTGCAGATCTAACTGTTTGTGCATTTCTCCATGGAGATTTCTTTTTATCAGACACAACCTTCATTTTAATTGGGACAATGGAATCAATAATATCTGAAACTTTAGACTGAAAATCATTTACCAACTTATCTACATCATTACAGCTTAAGGGTGAGGAAGAAGAGTAGATTTGATTAAAAGTTTCTGCTGTGTTTTCAGTGAGAGAACGTTTTGTGATGGTTGCTGTTTGTCCAAGTGGGTTAAAGATAAAGAACTTTCAAAGATAACAGGAAGTGATCCGACAGGGCGACATCAGTTACAGAGACATTGGCAATATTCACACCCTTACTGATAACCAGGTCCAGTGTGTGTCCTTGAGTGTGTGTTGCTTGTTTGACATGTTGTGTTAGACCAAAAGTCAGTAAAGAAATTTTCCACAAATGTTGGAGTTTTGTATAGAGTTACAGTCAAAGTTCGTTTGTGGCCTTTAACCTCAATTCCAAGATACTCAAAAGAGGTGAAGTGACCCAAAGAGATTTTACTACAGTTTATGGTTTTCTTAAATATTGAAGCCACGCCTCCTCCTTTTTTGTGTTTTCTATTCTCACTGAAGAAATTGTACTTAGGAGGCGCAGATTCAATTAGTACGATCGATTCATTATTATCATTCAACCATGTTTCTGTCAGAAACATAACATCGATATTATGCTCAGTGATGAAATCATTAATTAATAGAGCTTTAGCACAGAGAGATCTGGTATTTAAAAGAGCTAGTTTAAGTGACTTGGAGGCCAAGAGTTCTTCAGTCTGAGGTTCCTTTAGGCAGGGGATCAGTCTGATGTTTGAATTAGGTCCCCTATATTTTATGTTTCTGTTTCTTGTAAATTTTCTTGTAGTGATCCGGACAGGTAATGTCCTGTTCTGCAGTGCCGGGGGCCAGACACATTCTGGAGCAAGAAGGGTGTAAAGATAAAGTCTGGACCCCGGCCTCAGACCTCAGAAACGCAGAGTGATGGATCCTCTGGGACGTTAGTTAGGTGGCTTAAATGAAGTGAGGTCTGCTATGTGAGCGCTAAGGAGAGACGTCCCAAGTACAACCTGTTGATTCATTCCATCTGTAAATTTAAGAAACTCCGGTCCAGAAGACATTTCTCCATGTGTATCTTGTGAATCCTGTGAATGAGTGGGTGAGCAGAGAGGGAGGGGAGGAGGAGGAAGGGAACCAGTCGCTCCGTCTCCAGTCGATGTTATATCAGCTGTTTTTGCCTGATAAGAGAAAAGGGTTTCTTCCTAGTCAGAAATCCTGGAGCCTGTTCTTCTGAAGCGATGTTCACGTTGCTGTCCTTGTTGATAAAGTGAAAAAGATTTGCAGTGAGCAACTTTATCCCATGTTTATTAAGATTGCGTCCGCCTCTTCCAAAGAGGTGAAAGCGCTGCCAATAGATCCAGAGGTTATCGATGAAGGTCACTGAGCTGGCAGAGCAGCTTTTAATCAGCCGTTTGTTTATCATGTCCAGCCTGGAGTGTTTTTCGTCTCCCCATTGAGGTGATGGAATTGGACCACTGAGAAATAACTTCATTTTTAATTTTCCCATAGTGTTTAGAAGAATATTAAAGTCCTTTTTCAGAATCTCAGATTTCTGCTTTGCCACATCATTGGCTCCAACATGCACAACTAAGGACTCAATATCTGGCTGATCAGCGGTTAGCGAAAGAACTTTACGAGTTAAATCAGATACAGTGTCACCAGGAAAAGAAATCACTCTCGTTTTCTTGGGATTACAAACGTGACAGATTCCATTTACTGCCTCATCTCCAACAATAAGCACTTCTGGCATATCTTTCATTTTCCTGGTAGCCGCTTTGTCCTTTGGAGCTTTGGGGGGTGGATGTGTTAGACTTGCCTCATTGTTGATGTTTGAAGGCGAGGTTTCACTCAGAGGCTCAGGCTGGAGAACAGAAAATCTATTTTTCAGTGGGATTCCCACAGAGTCAGAATGTTTTGAGGCCCGGGCTGGTCGCTCTGTCCTTGGGAGCGGGGTCGGTGGAACCGTTTTGGTTGCAGCTGCTTGTTTGTTTTTCTTTGGTGGAGCAGGTGTTGAGGTTGAAGGTGGGTTTCGGCTCAGAGCCGGCCACGCTGATTCGTCCAGGTGAGGGCTTCTCCCTGTCAGTCGCCTCATTGGATCTGCAGTCTGTTGAGACCCTTATCAAGGACACAGTTTGTTACACACATGGAATTCTTCACTTTTACACAAAGGCCTTTGTAGAAATAGCAACTTTAGCTGACGTACGTCATCAGGCAACCACTGGGCGTATTTTTAGATATAAGCAATGATTCTTCCGTTTTTGATCAGATGCTGTGTAAATTCGGTCATATTCATTTTACAACAAATTAGCCTGTAAGGGTAAGCGTCTCTTTCTTTTTTAGCGCTAAAAAAGAATAAAAAAAGTAAACTCTGGTTATTCTGTGTTGGCTGATTTCCTGTTCGTGCGCTCACATGTTTTTGGTCCGTCGAGTTTAAATCACAACAAATCCTAAACAGGTGGGTTTTTAATCGAGATTTAAAGGAAGTCAGTGTTTCAGCTGTTTTACAGTTTTCTGGAAGTTTGTTCCAAATTTGTGGTGCATAGAAGCTGAAAGCTGCTTCTCCTCGTTTGGTTCTGGGTTTTGGAGATGCGGGGCGAACGACCTCCCCATTGATTTGAGGAAGAGTTGTTTCATTTTCACAGGTAGCATTGATCTCAAAGTTCACCTCCAGCAGTTTAATCTTCATTTCTATAAGCTGAAGTCGTTGTATAATACTGCTAATGTCCTTGGGGTCGGCTGGAGGCATTTTGTCCTGGTTCAACTTGGAGATGAAGAAAAGTAAGGTAAAAATAAAAGTAAGAAAATCCCCCAGTCCTTAAGTTTGTAGTAATCCAGTTGTGATGTCGAAAATGTAAATATAACTATAAAAACTGTCATTTTAAAAATATCTCAGGCAAAGTTATCAGTAAGGACAAGAGAGCAGGACAAGCTGTTCCTCCTTCAGCTGCCACAGCAAAAGTTGTCCTCACTGTCAGAATCTGAATAGATCTGAGTTTCCCTGGAGCAACAAAACATTTTATTAAAATGGGAATTGTGATGGACGATTCACATTTTGAATATTTTTTTTGTGCTTCTTTTTGAGTTTCTTTTGCCTCTCAAAGCAGCCCAAATGCTTAGAAAACCACCCAGCCGTTTTTGGCAATAAGTTAATGTTTTTTGGTGTCTGGAAAATAAGAGTGCACCAATAAATCGGCCCTGATTTCCTTAATTGTGGGGAATTGGTGATCAGCCAATACTTGAATGTGAAGCTGATCTTATCCACCAATGTTCTCTCTACCTTTGCAAAGGTCTAAAAATTAGCCACTGTCCCCTTTTGCTCTGCTGTGAGAGAAGTTTGACTGATAGCCGGCTTTGTGGAAGTTTAAATGCACCAACTATAAACTAATATCTTAGGAATATTTCTGCTCCGCCAGTGAAACGCTCAAAACAACAGAGACGTTTGCAGTCCGGTTTATTAAGAAGGGGGAAAAAAAGTTAAGCAATTTTTCTTTTACTTTTTTTCCCAAGAACATAAATCAGCAACACTTAGCCTGGCAGCTAAAGGTAAGACAGTGGGGGAAACCCTGCTTCTCAGTGGAGATAAGCTGATCCTGACTGGACATAATGTGCCTGATGGTCACATGCAGAACTGATGGACCGGTTTGGAGTTGAGGTTGCAGTGCACAGCGGTCTCAACGTACAGCAGAGCGATGCTGAGGTCTGAAGGTCGATTGAGGTTCCAGTAACAAAGAACTGCTGCTAATGCAAAGGAGGATTGATATGGACTGAGTCGAGCTGCTGTGTGAATATCTGTCAGGGAGCCACTCAGTTAACATATTGGCATTTTGTTTGCTCACCTGGATGTCCATGACATGTTTTGACTGACATCTAGTTCATTAGAAGAATCACTTTTATCAAGTTATTTTTCCAAATGTAGAGTTAAATTGAGATACATGTGTAGGATTTTTTTTTTTTAAAACACAATAAAATTTTTTCCTCATGATCAGAAGATAAATTGGACCTGAACTCAGAATTACCAAAATCATTTATTTGCTAAATGCCAGACAACATTGGAAAAAATGTCCGTAATACGTTTTGACTGATTTTCACACATAAAAATTTATAATTTTAGAATAATTAAGAAAAAGCTGATTAGTTGCATCAAGGGATTTAAGTGAAGGGTTCATTGTTTGTCTCAAAATTTAAAGTTTTTGTTTTGTGTTTTGGTCCAGATCTTCGACATTGTTCTGTGTGTGAAGACGACGGGATTTTCAATGAACTCAGCAACCAGGAGGGGATCTTCACTTTAAAACAAGAGGAACCAGAACCTCTGCAGATAAAACAGGAACCAGAACCTCTGGAGATAAAACAGGAGCAAGAAGAACCACAACATCAAGAGTACAAAGAGGAAGAGAAGCAACTCTGCATCAGTCAGGATGAAGAGCATCTTGTGCTGAAACAGGAGACTGATGACATTTTGGTGATTCCTTATAATGTGCAAATAATCCACAATGAAACAGAACCACAGAGGAACCAACTCATCTCTCATGACTCTGCTGAGGATGAGAACCAAGATGGGGATGGAAGCAATTCTGACGATCTAGGGAAAAAGAGAAACAAAGAACAGAAACAAAAGGAGAAATATGAGAAAACCAAACTGCAGAAAGGTCAAACTGAAAGTTCAAAACAAAAAACATACAAGAAAGCTCACACACAACAAAAACTATATTCTTGTAAAATCTGTGATGAAGCCTTTTCTCAAAGCAGTTTGTTGATGACACACATGACAACTCACACTGACAAGAACCCTTTCACATGTTCAACCTGTGGAAAAAGTTTCACACGCAGGTCAAACTTACTTCGTCACATGATTATCCACACAAGTAAGAACCCTTTCTCATGTGTGACCTGCGGAATAAGTTTCCAATGTAAAAGCAGTTTAACTAGTCACATGAAAATTCATAGAAGTGAGAAACCTTTCTCGTGTGGGACTTGTGGGAAAAGTTTCTTTCAAAAAAGAAATTTAACTAGTCACAAAAGGGTTCATACACATGAGAAGCCTTTCACATGTTGGAGTTGTGGGAAAAGTTTTTGTCATAAAAGCAGTTTAATTATTCACATGAGGATTCATATAAATGAGAAGCCTTTCTCATGTGGGACTTGTGGAAAAGTTTTTCGTCAGAAACGCAGTTTAATTAGTCACTTGAGCACTCACACAGGTAAAAAGGATTTCTCATGTAGGACTTGTGGAAAAAGTTTTTGTCAAAAAAGCAATTTAACTAGACACATGATGATTCATACAGGTGAGAAGCCTTTCTCATGTAGGACTTGTGAAAAAAGTTTCTGTCAAAAAAGCAGTTTAATTAGTCACATAAGGACTCATACAGATGAGAAACCATTCTCATGTGGGACTTGTGGAAAAAGTTTTCGTCATAAAAGCAGTTTAATTTGTCACATGTGGTCTCACACAGATGAGAAGCCTTTCTCATGTGGGACCTGTGGAAAAAGTTTTCGTCATAAAAGCAGTTTAATTTGTCACATGTGGTCTCACACAGATGAGAAGCCTTTCTCATGTGGGACCTGTGGAAAAGGTTTTTGTCAAAAAAGCAGTTTAGTTCATCACATGTGGTCTCATACAGATGAGAAGAGCTTTTCATGTGGGAGTTGTGGAAAAAATTTCCGTCACCAAAGCAGTTTAACTATTCACATGAGGGTTCATACTGGTGAGAAACCTTTCTCATGTAGAACTTGTGGAAAAAATTTCCGTCAAAAAAGATATTTAACTCGACACATCAGGATTCATACAGGTGAGAAGCCTTTCTCATGTAGGACTTGTGAAAGAAGTTTCTGTCAAAAAAACAGTTTAACTATTCACATGACGGTTCATACAGGTGAGAAGCCTTTCTCATGTAGAACTTGTGGAAAAGGTTTCAGTCATAAAAGCAATTTAACTAGGCACACGAATATTCACACAGATGAGAAACCTTTCTCATGTAGAACTTGTGGAAAAAGTTTCCGTCATAAAATCAGTTTAACTAGTCACATGAGGGCTCATACAGGTGAGAAGCCTTTCTCATGTAGGACTTGTGAAAAAAGTTTCTGTCAAAAAAGCAGTTTAACTAGTCACATGACGGTTCATACAGGTGAGAAGCCTTTCTCATGTAGAACTTGTGGTAAAAGTTTCCGTCAAAAAGGCAATTTAACTAAGCACTTGAGCACTCACGCAGTAGTGAAGCCTTTCTCATGTAGGACTTGTGGAAAAAGTTTCTGTCAAAACAGCAGTTTAACTAGTCACATGAGGACTCATACAAGTGAGAAATCTTTCTCATGTAGAACTTGTGGAAAAAGTTTCTGTCAAAAAAGCAGTTTAACTAATCACATGAGCACTCACGCAGTTGTGAAGCCTTTCTCATGTAGAACTTGTGGAAAACGTTTCAGTCAAAAAGGCAATTTAACTAGTCACATGAGGACTCATACAGGTGAAAAGCTTTACTTGTGTGGGATATGTGGAAAAGGTTTCTGTCGAAAAGACAATTTATTTGTTCACATGACAACTCATACATGTGGTGTTTCTTATGTCCAACCTGTGGAAATGGCTTCCTTCCAAATTGCCAGTTAACTTTTAACATGGGGACTCGTGCAGATGGAACTGCATAATCGGAACCTCACGTACCAAGATTTTCAGTAACTCATTGTTTTGAAGCAGAGTAATTACAGCTGGATCACATTTTTATAGCGTAGCAGCGTAAAGAAGAAAGCATCTCAAAAAGGACGTTTATCTAAAATGTGCAACTTTCACTTTATTCTTTCAGTTTTATCTTTTTTATGTAAAAGGGTTTTTAAGTGACATATTAAGTCTTACAAAGTTTTTAATGTTTTTGTCTAGTGAGATATTATTGGTTTGTTTCTTAAAAGGATCCACGATCAATTGAACATGGCCTAAATATATAATAAATTTCCTTTTAACTAAAAAATTCCTGTTTGCTGTACGCCAAAACTCATAATTACTTCAAAAATGTTCATCTTTTGTTATATTTTTCATGGAATTTGCCATTTTTTCGTTTGATGGGTTTAAAAAGACGTTGCTCATCGCTGTTTTGGCTGGACATAGCTGGGCAGTTGGACCACTGTACATCATTTACCCAGAATGCATTGCAGCATGAACAACATGGTGACTTTGGCGTGACAATATTTTTATTAAAATGTATAAAACCTAAACAGTCTACAGCAGGGGTTTTCAAAGTATGAAAGGGTGAGCCCCCCTCCAAGGAGCACAATGCCTGCTGCGCGCCCCCCTCCCCCAATAATCAACCCACAGACAAACAAATGCCACTACAAAACACCTTCTAATTGCTTTTATTTTAGAACCATCTCATCTTTTAAAATGACACTTTATCTGAATGAAATTTAACACATGAACATTTTAAAACATTTCCTCCCATTTTAATTATTTTATCAGGGCCTTTGTATGGCAAATACGCCCTTTTTTCATTTTTCCAATGATAAGAACAACCCCAAACTCATGTTTCAACCGTTTTCTCAAACAAACGTTACATCTGAGATTCTGAGTTTAATGTTTGAGATACCAACAGTGTACAGATGTGTTCTTTGGAACACATCTGTAAATGTTGCACATTTCCTTGAAATTAAAAAATAAATCAAAAACCTAAACAGTTGCAAAATCGTGGAGCTCTTTTTGTGGCTCATCTAAACAATTTATCTCGAGCTAAAAGAGCGTGCAGTATGAAAGAGCGGAGGCATACAAAAGAAAAAACAATTACGCACGCTATGCGCACCCTTTCTTTTTCTATCACGGTCCTGAATCATGTGTAACTCATTTTATTTATGATTTTAACTAAATTGGCGACATGGCAACACATTGGCAACATTACTGTTCAGCTCACCTTAGTTTTAGTGGGAACAATGTGCTTGTGCTTTTGATGCGCGAATCCGGTTAAGCTTCTTTTCCGGTTTATTTTTTCCCTTGCACCGCGCCTCCCCTAAAGTGCTCTGGCGCCCCCTAGGGGAGGCGCGCCTCACACTTTGAAAACCGCCGGTCTACAGTATTATTACTGTATTGTTTTTACACCTAAAATAAATATTTCTCAAAGTCTATTGTTGCTGTTTCTATATTCACTGTTAGGTTGCAATTTAATTGTGTCAGAAAGGATGTTTTTTTTTTTTTTTTATCTATATATGTGTAGCATGTAATGTAATTATGTAGCAGAATTAATTTTATCTATTTATTTTATTTTTCTTTATGAACCTTCTCAAAACTAATTTTCTTTGAATTGACATGTCTGTAATATATTATTTCTGTTTTATCTTGCTTTCATTTTTGGCCCCTAGTGTATAAAAGGCCATCCTCATCTATGAATATTGGTTTTCCTTTGTTTTTAATTGTATTTTGTTTTGGTGGGGAAGCTTTTATTTTCTTACTTCCTGTTTGTGCGCTACATCCTGTGTGTTCCCGCTGCCCTCCTCAATTCGCGCCAAGCTGCGCTGGGGAGAGGGTGTTTGGAGAAGCCGGAGCCCAGGAGCTGCTGTGATTAAAATGTTCTTGTTTTGAACAGGAATAAAATTATCCTGAAACCTGGTTCCGAGGTGGTCCTGACTCCCTGTTCCACAACCGTTACATATGCTTTAGTTTTTCAGTATTTACTCTTCAGGTTCTGATTTTGGAAATACTGTTGATTATATGATGACAACAAAGCAGGCAGAAGGTTTGATAAGTTATGATGAAACCTGAGATGTTTTTCCTTTTTTTATGAAAGATCTGCATGAACTTTATTCTTGTTATATGTGCTCATATAATGACAACAAATAATGACAAATAAATGTATTTTTACCCATTTGTGTTTTTTTATTTATCCGTATTTGAGAATTTGTTTAGTATTTATGGTGTTAGTAAATGTATTGGTTATATAGATTAAATTTCAGTTATAAATGTAACTAGCAAAAACTGTTTGTTTTTTATTTGTAATTTTATGTTTTTGAAGCATTGAGAAGATTACAAAAGCTTGATTTTACCTCAAGGTCACAGTTCCAGTCTGTGATCCATTACAAAATTCCTCCTCTTTACCATTTACAAAAACAGAACACAAATAGGGGACAAGTGGGTATTATTTTGAAAATACATTACTTTTATGTATAAGGAAATTATACAGCCCACAGACTCTTCCATAATTGAAATCTGATACAGATGTTTTGCATTGTCAGGTAGAAATTCTGTTACCCACAATAAAGGTGGTGAATTTAAAAGATATTCTTGTATTAGAGATATTTTCAATATTTGTGTGTATTTCTGTCCAATATTGTCTTATAACTGTACAGTCCCAAAGTATATGCCAGTGGTTGTGTTCTGTGTTTCCACATTGTCTCCAGGACTTCGGCTTCTCCTGGTTCAACACATTTTTTTGTTTTGGTGTTATGAAAAATATAATCAAGTTAAATTCTCCATGAATATAAATTTATACATTTCCAAGCAGTCGAGCAATAACCATGCCATTCTTCTTCTGCGGTTTCATTTTACTTTTCCTATTTTGTTTTCACATATGAAGTTTACTGTATTTTGTAGTCATAGTTCCTTTATATAGAGCCGTGATTTAATAAGTTTTTTGGATTGGGCAAGTCAGAATAATATTAGTTTTACAGTTAAAACAAGTAAATCCGAGGGAAAGAGCGTTGTTAAAGAAAAACTGATGGAAAAATGGCAAAAAAGGTGGGATGAAGGAAAAACAGGAAGATGGTTTTATAAAATTCAGAAGATGGTAGGAGAAAGAAGAAATGGAAGATGAAATAGAAAGGAGGAAAGAGTGATAACAAGGTTAAGACTTGGACATACAGGACTTAATTATACACTATTTAAAATACAAAAGCATACTACTGGCAAATGTGATTACTGTGAAAAATATGAAACAATAGAACATGTTATATTGGAATGCCATAAGTATGAAAGAGAGAGAACAAATATGAGGAGAGAGTTTGAATGTATTAAAGGAAAGATTAATTTATTAGATATTCTGAGGAAGAATTTGGGGAGTAAACATATAAAAATAGTTATTCAATTTCTAAAGAAAACTAAATTAATTCATAGAATTTGATTATGGCAGGTGTGTTTGTGAATCTGTGCATGATATAGGTGGGTAGAATATAAAGTTATATATAAGTATGTATGCATGTGTGTGTATGAGTATAGATAGGTATAAATATTTATATGTATAGGTAGGATTGATTTATTTATTTATTATTATTAACAGTAGTAGTAGTAGTTTATATATATATATATATATATATATATATATATATATATATATATATATATATATATATATATATATATATATATATATATATATATATATATATATATATATATAGACCATTACGAACCACACTCCATACCAGTAAGTGGCGGTAAAGCTACTAAAAGTTTGTTGCCAACTGCCAATAAATCCAAGAAGAAGAAGACTCAGTCACGTGGTACAGCTTCAAACGTCACATCCTGCTCCAACAGCAAAAGCCTCGATTCACTCTTCACAAAAATCCTGGTTTTCTCCTGACACGCTTCGAAGCCTAGGCACAGAAAGAACGTCGCTAGTTTTAGGTAAATATCTGAGTGTTTAAAGTAAAAATGTCGTCAGTTCCGCATCAGAGAGATTTTATTAACGAAATGTTAACTCCTGCTGAAAAAACATTCACAGAGTGGAAAGAAATCAACGTCAAGATGGAGGAAGAGATGGAGGAAGAGATGGAGGATCAGCGCAGACTGATGGATTTCAGCCGGATACCGAGGATCATCTTACACCGGACAGGTACGAAACGCCTTCACGGTTTACTGATGACATGAGGCGCGAAACGGACAAAAGCTGGAGGAAATACAGGAGACAGATTAAAGGAAACAATGTTTGAAACCGAATTAGGATGAATGTTTTACAGAAATAAATTAACTGATAAGACAGAAACAGAGCGCTGGTTGGACTTCGGGAGGTTCGGGAGAGCAGGTCGATTCCAAAAAATATTATTATTATTATTATTAATATTATTATTCCATAAATGCATCAGCGTTTCTATGGCAGGCCGTTCTGTTAATAAATGGGTTTACCAAACTTTCATTCTGTATATCTGAAATTAGTTTCTGACTAGAAATGTTTAAAAAATATAATTATGTTTTTGACCAGACATAATATGTCTTTGAGGTATATTTAATTACATCCTGACTAGAATAAATGACATCAGATTTACCATTAATGTATATGGTGGTTTCAATTCAAGATATCTATAGTGTATTACTATCTAAAGCACATACTTCATATAATCAAATTATGACTAGTCAAAGTAAAGTTGAGTTATCCCACTTTTTGTTTCCGACTACTCACAATTCAAACCCAAACGATAAGCAACACCATTGTTCTGTCTATGGGGTTTGCAGAGCTGAGAAACCAGCAGATAAACATTTTACAAGTAAATGGAGACATAAAGTCTCCAGAGAATTTATTTTTCTGGATCTGTGGCTTTTCTTGTCAATCAATCAATCAATCAATCAATCACATTTTATTTGTATAGCACATTTCACTATCAAAGCATTTCAAAGTGCTTTACATCATATCAAACACAGAAACACAAAGCAACATAGAATCAACAATCAAAACACGACATTAAATAAAGTTCCATCAATAAATTTGTTATTGATTACGTTTCAAATACAATCCTAAACAGGTGAGTTTTTAGTCTAGATTTAAAAGAAGTCAGTGTTTCAGCTGTTTTACAGTTTTCTGGAAGTTTGTTCCAAATTTGTGGTGCATAGATGCTGAAAGCTGCTTCTCCTCGTTTGGTTCTGGTTCTGGGGATGCAGAGCAGAACCAGAAGACCTGAGAGGTTCTGGAAGGTTGATACAACAACAGCAGATCTTTAATGTATTGTGGTGCTAAGCCATTCAGTGATTTATAAACTAACAACAGTATTTTAAAGTCTATTCTTTGAGCTACAGGGAGCCAGTGGAGGGACTTTAAAACTGGTGTTATGTGCTCTATCTTCCTGGTTTTAGTCAGAATGCCAGCAGCAGCATTCTGGATCAGCTGCAGCTGTTTGATTGATTTGTTGGACAGACCTGTGAAGACGCTGTTGCAATAATCAATACGACTGAAGATGAACGCATGGATGAGTTTCTCTAGATCTTGCTGAGACATTAGTCCTTTAATCCTGGAAATGTTCTTCAGGTGA
The DNA here is from genome assembly GCF_002775205.1 of Xiphophorus maculatus. Lineage (NCBI taxonomy): Eukaryota > Metazoa > Chordata > Actinopteri > Cyprinodontiformes > Poeciliidae > Xiphophorus > Xiphophorus maculatus. Next base: position 24,607,944 of record NC_036456.1, read on the forward strand.
TAGAAGGCCGACTTTGTAACTGTCTTTATGTGGCTCTGGAGGTTCAGGTCAGAGTCCATCACTACTCCCAGGTTTCGGGCTGATCGCTGGTTTTTAGTTGTAATAACTGAAGCTGTGCATTGACTCTAGATCTATAACTCTAGATCGTTCCTCATGGTCAACAGTGTTCTTGAGTGTGTGTTGCTTGTTTGACATGTTGTGTTAGACCAAAAGTCTCTAAAATATTAGCAAGCTTTTTTTGCCCCTCTGTCTTGGGGGTTGTCAACATGAATGTTGAAATCACCAACAATTATTAAACAATCATAATCAATACATATAAGAGATAGAAGTTCATTCAAGTCAGTAAAGAAATTTTCCACAAATGTTGGAGTTTTGTTTAAAGTTACAGTCAAAGTTCGTTTGTGGCCTTTAACCTCAATTCCAAGATACTCAAAAGAGGTGAAGTGACCCAAAGAGATTTTACTACAGTTTATGGTTTTCTTAAATATTGAAGCCACGCCTCCTCCTTTTTTGTGTTTTCTATTCTCACTGAAGAAATTGTACTTAGGAGGCGCAGATTCAATTAGTACGATCGATTCATTATTATCATTCAACCATGTTTCTGTCAGAAACATAACATCGATATTATGCTCAGTGATGAAATCATTAATTGATAGAGCTTTAGCACAGAGAGATCTGGTATTTAAAAGAGCGAGTTTAAGTGACTTGGAGGCCAAGAGTTCTTCAGTCTGAGGTTCCTTTAGGCAGGGGATCAGTCTGATGTTTGAATTAAAGCAGCTGTATTTTATGTTTCTGTTTCTTGTAAATTTTCTTGTAGTGATCCGGACAGGTAATGTCCTGTTCTGCAGTGCCGGGGGCCAGACACATTCTGGAGCAAGAAGGGTGTAAAGATAAAGTCTGGACCCCGGCCTCAGACCTCAGAAACGCAGAGTGATGGATCCTCTGGGAAGTTAGAGTCAGGTGGCTTAAATGAAGTGAGGTCTGCTATGTGAGCGCTAAGGAGAGACGTCCCAAGTACAACCTGTTGATTCATTCCATCTGTAAATATAATAAACTCCGGTCCAGAAGACATTTCTTCATGTGTATCTTGTGAATCCTGTGAATGAGTGGGTGAGCAGAGAGGGAGGGGAGGAGGAGGAAGGGAACCAGTCGCTCCGTCTCCAGTCGATGTATCAGCTTGTTTTTGTTCCTGATAAGAGAAAAGGGTTTCTTCCTAGTCAGAAATCCTGGAGCCTGTTCTTCTGAAGCGATGATCACGTTGCTGTCCTTGTTGATAAAATGAAAAAGATTTGCAGTGAGCAACTTTATCCCATGTTTATTAAGATTGCGTCCACTTCTTCCAAAGAGGTGAAAGCGCTGCCAATAGATCCAGAGGTTATCGATGAAGGTCACTGAGCTGGCAGAGCAGCTTTTAATCAGCCGTTTGTTTATCATGTCCAGCCTGGAGTGTTTTTCGTCTCCCCATTGAGGTGATGGAATTGGACCACTGAGAAATAACTTCATTTTTAATTTTCCCATAGTGTTTAGAAGAATATTAAAGTCCTTTTTCAGAATCTCAGATTTCTGCTTTGCCACATCGTTGGCTCCAACATGCACAACTAAAGACTCAATATCTGGCTGATCAGCGGTTAGCGAAAGAACTTTACGAGTTAAATCAGATACAGTGTCACCAGGAAAAGAAATCACTCTTGTTTTCTTGGGATTACAAACGTGACAGATTCCATTTACTGCCTCATCTCCAACAATAAGCACTTTTGGCATACCTTTCGTTTTCCTGGTAGCCGCTTTGTCCTTTGGAGCTTTGGGGGGTGGATGTGTTGGTCTTGCCTCATTGTTGATGTTTGAAGGCGAGGTTTCACTCAGAGGCTCAGGCTGGAGAACAGAAAATCTATTTTTCAGTGGGATTCCCACAGAGTCAGAATGTTTTGAGGCTCTGGCTGGTCGCTCTGTCCTTGGGAGCGGGGTCGGTGGAACCGTTTTGGTTGCAGCTGCTTGTTTGTTTTTCTTTGGTGGAGCAGGTGTTGAGGTTGAAGGTGGGTTTCGGCTCAGAGCCGGCCACGCTGATTCGTCCAGGTGAGGGCTTCTCCCTGTAGTCGCCTCATTGGATCTGCAGTCTGTTGAGACCCTTATCAAGGACACAGTTTGTTACACACATGGAATTCTTCACTTTTACACAAAGGCCTTTGTAGAAATAGCAACTTTAGCTGACGTACGACATCAGGCAACCACTGGGCGTACTTTTAGATATAAGCAATGATTCTTCCGTTTTTGATCAGATGCTGTGTAAATTCGGTCATATTCATTTTACAACAAATTAGCCTGTAAGGGTAAGCGTCTCATTCTTTTTTAGCGCTAAAAAAGAATAAAAAAAAGTAAACTCTGGTTATTCTGTGTTGGCTGATTTCCTGTTCGTGCGCTCACACGTTTTTGGTCCGTCGAGTTTAAATCACAACAAATCCTAAACAGGTGGGTTTTTAATGGAGATTTAAAGGAAGTCAGTGTTTCAGCTGTTTTACAGTTTTCTGGAAGTTTGTTCCAAATTTGTGGTGCATAGAAGCTGAAAGCTGCTTCTCCTCGTTTGGTTCTGGTTTTGGAGATGCGGGGCGAACGACCTCCCCATTGATTTGAGGAAGAGTTGTCTCATTTTCACAGGTAGCATTCATCTCAAAGTTCACCTCCAGCAGTTTAATCTTCATTTCTATAAGCTGAAGTCGTTGTATAATACTGCTAATGTCCTTGGGGTCGGCCGGAGGCATTTTGTCCTGGTTCAACTTGGAGCTGAAGAAAAGTAAGGTAAAAATAAAAGTAAGAAAATCCCCCAGTCCTTAAGTTTGTAGTAATCCAGTTGTGATGTCGAAAATGTAAATATAACTATAAAAACTGTCATTTTAAAAATATCTCAGGCAAAGTTATCAGTAAGGACAAGAGAGCAGGACAAGCTGTTCCTCCTTCAGCTGCCACAGCAAAAGTTGTCCTCACTGTCAGAATCTGAATAGATCTGAGTTTCCCTGGAGCAACAAAACATTGTATTAAAATGGGAATTGTGATGGACAATTCACATTTTGAATATTTTTTTTGTGCTTCTTTTTGAGTTTCTTTTGCCTCTCAAAGCAGCCCAAATGCTTAGAAAACCACCCAGCCGTTTTTGGCAATAAGTTAATGTTTTTTGGTGTCTGGAAAATAAGAGTGCACCAATAAATCGGCCCTGATTTCCTTAATTGTGGGGAATTGGTGATCAGCCAATACTTGAATGTGAAGCTGATCTTATCCACCAATGTTCTCTCTACCTTTGCAAAGGTCTAAAAATTAGCCACTGTCCCCTTTTGCTCTGCTGTGAGAGAAGTTTGACTGATAGCCGGCTTTGTGGAAGTTTAAATGCACCAACTATAAACTAATATCTTAGGAATATTTCTGCTCCGCCAGTGAAACGCTCAAAACAACAGAGACGTTTGCAGTCCGGTTTATTAAGAAGGGGGAAAAAAAGTTAAGCAATTTTTCTTTTACTTTTTTTCCCAAGAACATAAATCAGCAACACTTAGCCTGGCAGCTAAAGGTAAGACAGTGGGGGAAACCCTGCTTCTCAGTGGAGATAAGCTGAGCCTGACTGGACATAATGTGCCTGATGGTCACATGCAGAACTGATGGACCGGTTTGGAGTTGAGGTTGCAGTGCACAGCGGTCTCAACGTACAGCAGAGCGATGCTGAGGTCTGAAGGTCGATTGAGGTTCCAGTAACAAAGAACTGCTGCTAATGCAAAGGAGGATTGATATGGACTGAGTCGAGCTGCTGTGTGAATATTTGTCAGGGAGCCACTCAGTTAACATATTGGCATTTTGTTTGCTCACCTGGATGTCCAGGACATGTTTTGACTGACATCTAGTTCATTAGAAGAATCACTTTTATCAAGTTATTTTTCCAAATGTAGAGTTAAATTGAGATACATGTATAGGATTTTTTTTTTAAAAAAACACAATAAAATTTTTTCCTCATGATCAGAAGATAAATTGGACCTGAACTCAGAATTACCAAAATCATTTATTTGCTAAATGCCAGACAACATTGGAAAAAATGTCCGTAATACGTTTTGACTGATTTTCACACATAAAAATTTATAATTTTAGAATAATTAAGAAAAAGCTGATTAGTTGCATCAAGGGATTTAAGTGAAGGGTTCATTGTTTGACTCGATATTAAAAGTTTTTGTTTTGTGTTTTGGTCCAGATCTCCGACATTGTTCTGTGTGTGAAGACGACGGGATTTTCAATGACCTCAGCAACCAGGAGGGGATCTTCACTTTAAAACAAGAGGAACCAGAACCTCTGCAGATAAAACAGGAACCAGAACCTCTGCAGATAAAACAGGAACCAGAACCTCAGGAGATAAAACAGGAGCTACAAGAACCAGAACATCAACAGCTCAAAGAGGAAGAGAAGCAACTCTGCATCAGTCAGGATGAAGAGCATCTTGTGCTGAAACAGGAGACTGATGACATTTTGGTGAATCCTCTTAATGTGCAAATAATCCACAATGAAACAGAACCACAGAGGAACCAACTCATCTCTCATGACTCTGCTGAGGATGAGAACCAAGATCAGGAAGGAAGCGATTCTGACGATCTAGGGAAAAAGAGAAACAAAGAACAGAAACAAAAGGAGAAATATGAGAAAACCAAACTGCAGAAAGGTCAAACTGAAAGTTCAAAACAAAAAACATACAAGAAGGCTCACCCACAACAAAAACTATATTCTTGTAAAATCTGTGATGAAACCTTTTCTCAAAGCAGTTTGTTGATGACACACATGACAACTCACACTGACAAGAACCCTTTCACATGTTCAACCTGTGGAAAATGTTTCACACGCAGATCAAACTTACTTCGTCACATGATTATCCACACAAGTAAGAACCCTTTCGCATGTTCAACCTGTGGAAAAAGTTTCACACGCAGATCAAACTTACTTCGTCACATGATTATCCACACAAGTAAGAACCCTTTCTCATGTGTGACCTGCAGAATAAGTTTCCAATGTAAAAGCAGTTTAACTAGTCACATGAAAATTCATAGAAGTGAGAAACCTTTCTCGTGTGAGACTTGTGGGAAAAGTTTCTTTCAAAAAAGAAATTTAACTAGTCACAAAAGGGTTCATACACATGAGAAGCCTTTCACATGTTGGAGTTGTGGGAAAAGTTTTTGTCATAAAAGCAGTTTAATTATTCACATGAGGATTCATACAAATGAGAAGCCTTTCTCATGTGGGACTTGTGGAAAAAGTTTCCACCAAAAAAGCAATTTAATTAGTCACATAAGGATTCATACAGATGAGAAACCATTCTCATGTGGGACTTGTGGGAAAAGTTTTTGTCAAAAAAGCAATTTAATTAGTCACAAGAGGACTCACACAGATGAGAAACCTTTCTCATGTAGGACCTGTGGAAAAGGTTTTCGTCAAAAAAGCAGTTTAATTAGTCACATGTGGACTCATACAGATGAGGAGATATTCTCATGTGGGAGTTGTGGAAAAAATTTCCGCCATCAAAGCAGTTTAACTATTCACATGAGGGTTCATACTGGTGAGAACCCTTTCTCATGTAGAACTTGTGGAAAAGGTTTCCATGATGGAAGCAGTTTAACTAGTCACATGAGGACTCATACAGGTGAGAAACCTTTCTCATGCAGGACTTGTGGAAAACGTTTCAGTCAACAAAGCAATTTAACTAGTCACTTGAGCACTCACACAGGTAAAAAGGCTTTCTCATGTAGGACTTGTGGAAAAACCTTCCGTCAAAAAACAGCTTTAACTAGACACATGAGGACTCATACAGGTGAGAAGCCTTTCTCATGTAGAACTTGTGAAAAAAGTTTCTGTCAAAAAAGCAGTTTACTTATTCACATGAGGGTTCATACAGGTGAGAAGCCTTTCTCATGTAGAACTTGTGGAAAATGTTTCAGTCATAAAAGCAATTTAACTAGTCACAAGAGGACACACACAGATGAGAAGCCTTTCTCCTGTGGGACCTGTGGAAAATGTTTTTGTCAAAAAAGCAGTTTAATTAGTCACATGTGGTCTCATACAGATGAGAAGAGTTTTTCATGTGGGAGTTGTGGGAAAGAATTCCGTCACCAAAGCAGTTTAACTATTCACATGAGGGTTCATACAGGTGAGAAACCTTTCTCATGTAGAACTTGTGGAAAAGGTTTCCATCATAAAAGCAGTTTAACTAGTCACATGAGGGTTCATACAGGCGAGAAACCTTTCTCATGTAGAACTTGTGGAAAAAGTTTCCATCATAAAGGCAATTTAACTAGGCACTTAAGCACTCACACAGGTGTGAAGCCTTTCTCATGTAAGACTTGTGGAAAAAGTTTCCGTCAACTAAGAAATTTAACTATACACATGAGGGTTCATACAGGTGAGAAGCCTTTCTCATGTAGGACTTGTGAAAAAAGTTTCTGTCAAAACAGCAGTTTAACTAGACACATGAGGACTCATACAGGTGAGAATCTTTCTCATGTAGAACTTGTGGAAAACGTTTCAGTCAGAAAAGCAATTTAACTAGTCACATCAGGAATCTTACAGGTGAAAAGCTTTTCTTGTGTGGGATATATGGAAAAGGTTTCTGTCGAAAATACAATTTATTTGTTCACATGACAACTCATACATGTGGTGTTTCTTATGTCCAACCTGTGGAAATGGCTTCCTTCCAAATTGCCAGTTAACTTTTAACATGGGGACTCGTGCAGATGGAACTGCATAATCGGAACCTCACGTACCAAGATTTTCAGTAACTCATTGTTTTGAAGCAGAGTAATTACAGCTGGATCACATTTTTATAGCGTAGCATCGTAAAGAAGAAAGCATCTCAAAAAGGACGTTTATCTAAAATGTGCAACTTTCACTTTATTCTTTCAGTTTTATCTTTTTTATGTAAAAGGGTTTTTAAGTGACATGTTAAGTCTTACAAAGTTTTTAATGTTTTTGTCTAGTGAGATATTATTGGTTTGTTTCTTAAAAAGATCCACGATCAATTGAACATGGCCTAAATATATAATAATTTTTCTTTTAACTAAAAAATTCCTGTTTGCTGTACGCCAAAATTCATAATTACTTCAAAAATGTTCATCTTTTGTTATATTTTTCATGGAATTTGCCATTTTTTCGTTTGATGGGTTTAAAAAGACGTTGCTCATCGCTGTTTTGGCTGGACATAGCTGGGCAGTTGGACCACTGTACATCATTTACCCAGAATGCATTGCAGCGTGAACAACACGGTGACTTTGGCATGACAATATTTTTATTAAAATGTATAAAACCTAAACAGTCTACAGTATTATTACTGTATTGTTTTTACACCTAAATTAAATATTTCTCAAAGTCTATTGTTGCTGTTTCTATATTCACTGTTAGGTTGCAATTTAATTGTCTGTCAGAAAGGATGTTTTTTTGTTGTTTTTTTCTATATATGCTTTAGTTTTTCAGTATTTACTCTTCAGTTTCTGATTTTGGAAATACTGTTGATTATATGATGACAACAAAGCAGGCAGAAGGTTTGATAAGTTATGATGAAACCTGAGATGTTTTTCCTTTTTTATGAAAGATCTGCATGAACTTTATTCTTGTTATATGTGCTCTAGACACATATAACAAATAATGACAAATAAATGTATTTTTACCCATTTGTGTTTTTTTATTTATCTGTATTTGAAAATTTGTTTAGTATTTATGATGTTAGTAAATGTATTTCTTATATAGATTAAATTTCAGTTATAGATGTAACTAGCAAAAACTGTTTGTTTTTTATTTGTAATTCTTTGTTTTTGAAGCATTGAGAAGATTACAAAAGCTTGATTTCACCCCAAGGTCACAGTTCCAGTCTGTGATCCATTACAAAATTCCTCCTCTTTACCATTTACAAAAACAGAACACAAAGAGGGGACAAGTGGGTATTATTTTAAAAATACATTACTTTTGTGTATAAGGATATTATACAGCCCACAGATTCTTCCATAATTGAAATCAGCTACAAATGTTTTGCATTGTCAGGTAGAAATTCTGTTACCTACAATAAAGGTGGTGAATTTTTTTTTTTTCAATTTTTTTCTCCGAAGAGTTTTTGCGGCGCTAGTGGCTCGTATTTTTTAGACAGTATGCAGACAGGAAGGAGGGTGAGAAGACATGCGGCAAAGGTCGTCGGGACCAGGAGTCGAACCTGCGACGTCCGCGTCGAGGACCAAGGCCTCCAAACGTGGGGCGTGCTAAGATCCTGTGGGACTTCCAGATCCAGACAGACAAAATGGTAATGGCGAACCAACCAGACATTGTCATAGTGGATAAACAACAGAGGAAAGCTGTTGTGGTAGATGTAGCAATACCAAGCGACTGCAACATCAGGAAAAAGGAGCACAAGAAACTAGAGAAATACCAGGGCCTCAGGGAGGAACTGGAGAGGGCCTGGAAGGTGAAGACCACAGTGGTGCCTGTGGTCATCGGGGCCCACATGTCTTTAATATACTTGTTAATATACTTGTTCCTTCTAATCGCTGCCGCCAGAGGTTCAATGTTTAATGCAAAGAGTAGGGGGCTAAGGCAATCTCCTTGACGAACTCAGGCATAAAAAAATTGGAGCAAAATCCATTAACTCTAACCCGTGATTTAGGATTCGTATATATTATTTTAATCCAGTCCACGAATTGTGGGTGAAAACCCATAATTAACAATGTATTATATAGGAATTGCCAGTTAACTGTATCAAATGCTTTTTGTTCATCAAAACTAATTAGCATGGATTCTTGGTTGGTTTCTTTGGCTTGTGTTATAATATTCAGGGTTCTTCTTATGTTATTAACACTATGTCGGTTTGGGATGAAACCCGTCTGATCTGGATGAATTAATTTTTTAATATATTTCTGTATCCTTTTACTTAGAATACTAGTTAATAATTTTAGATCTCTGCATAACAGGCTAATCGGTCTGTATCCCTCACAAATTGTTGCGTCTTTCCCTTCCTTATGAATAACTGAGATGATGGCCTCAGACCAGGAGTTTGAGATTTCACCTTTTTTAAGTGCATAGTTAAAGATTTTAGTTAGTATTGGTGATAGGATGTTTTTGAAGCATTTATAGAATTCCCCCGGGAGTCCATCAGTCCCTGGAGATTTATTATTTTTCAATTTGTTAATTGCTTCCTGTACTTCTGTTTCTCTTACATCTGATATCATATCAGCTGCTTCCTCTTCAGATAGAGTAGGAAGTGTTAGCCTAGTAAGATACATCTCAATTTGGTGTTCTACTTCGTTGTTGATTTGGTTTGGTTCCTGATATAAGTTTTTATAAAAGGATGCAAAGGCGTTGGCAATTTCTATCAGGCGGAATAAGGTTGTTTTAAGTGAGGGATCTATAATTTTGTGTATTATTCTGTCTGATTGTGTTTTTTGAAGCTGGAAGGACAACAATCTGCTGGCTCTATTTCCCATCTTATAGAACTTTTGTTTGGAGAACCTCAGTGTTCCCTCCGCTTTGTATGTAAGAACTTCATCAAGCTCTTTTCTAATCTCTTTTAGTTCCTTTAGAACGTCATCTCCTCCTTTATGCTGATGTTCAATTTCTAGTTGTTTTATTTTATTTTTAAGCCTTGTTTGTTCTTCCATGCGTTGTTTCTTAAGTCTGGAAGATATCTGTATCATTTTTCCTCTTAATACTGCCTTAGCTCCACTCCACATCATAGGTGGAGTTACTGATCCATTATCATTTATTTCTAAATATTCAGTCAAATGTTGTTTCAGTTCCTGAATCACTGATGTATTAGTGAGCAATGATACGTTTAGTCTCCAGTATCTAAAGGGGGTATCTTTACTTAAGTTTAATTGTAGGGTAACTGGAGCATGATCACTCAGAGTTATTGATTCAATACTACAGTCAATTACTTTATAAAAGTATTTTTGAGGTGTGCAGAAGAAGTCGATCCTTGAATAGCTATTATGAATTTTCGAAAAGAAAGTGAAATCCTTTTTGCTTGGGTTTTTAGATCTCCATGGATCCCCCAGTCCCAGTTCAGTTATCATATTTTTAAGTATTTTTGTTTTTCTGCTCTGTCCCCCTATCTCTGCTGGCTTCCTATCCATTTTGCCATCCTGTACTGCGTTAAAGTCTCCTCCAATTATTTCAATGCCTTTAGCGTTCTCTGCAATTATATTAGCTATTTCCTTAAATAAGGATTCGTCACATTCGTTAGGAGCAAAAAGATTTAAAATAGATATCTCCTCCTCCCACATCCGGCCCAGCACCAAGACATATCTCCCCATCCTGTCCTGAATGACTTTTTCTGCAGAAAAGGCCAATGATCTGTTAATATAGTTTATCTTTAAATGAATAATAAACTGTTTGTGGTTTATTGCTACTTTTGTATTTAGATATTTTTACATGTTGTATTTACTACTGATTACAAGACAGACATTCTGCATTCTGTTGGCTTTGGATCTAATAAAGTTCTGTATTTTATTTAAGATCAGCTTTATTGATATATTTTATATTAGGGTGACCAAACGTCCGTATTTCCCGGGCGTCCCGGGTTTTTTTTAGAAAGTGAGGAAATGTCCTGTTTTTTTAAATTTCCTTCATTGGACCATTAAATTTACAGGCACTAGGGCACGGCGCTGCGTGTGACGTAATCCCTGAGCCGCGTCAGTGCGGGCAGCCATGTTCTTTATCAGAAGATAAATAGCGTGGCTGTCAGTACGCCAACAACATGCCAAAGCGCAAATGTATGGAGTTTCCCCGCTTTTAGTGCCCCCCCCCCCTTCCCCAACGTATAATAATTTGTTATGATTAAAAATAATTCAGCGAACTACAGAAACCGATTCCGTGGAATAAACAGGTGGTTGATCATCTACGGCTCCTTTAAGAGAAACAGGAGGAATGATGACGTAGCAATGGTCTCCTCTAGTGATGTGTCGGTCGCTAACGATCCGGCTCTAAGAGCCGGCTCTTTGAAGTGAACGATTGGAACCGGCTCCACAATGGGAGCCGTTTTAGGATCCTGTTTGGGAGCCGGGTTTTTTCCTACAGTATATCGCTGTCTCTCTGCCTCCCTGTCGTTGTGCTTGTGCTCTGCAAGTGCCAGAGCCGATAGTTTTTCCCCACATCGTTTTTTTTTGTCCTGCGGTGCCTCGCTGTCTCTCCCCCCCTTCTCCCTCTCCTTGCGTGTTTTGCTCTTCTGCTAGAGCAGAGAGTTTTTTCCCTCGGTCGGTCCACTGCCCTCTTGTCAAGCGTGTGCTCCACACATCTGACCAATCACACACAGTTTCAATTAATAATGTGGCGGGAAAACACTGAAAAAAAAAGTTTACCTCCACTTTTTTTGTGGAAACGGCTGGCAGTTGGCCAAGCTGTATAGCGTTCGTCGGCAGGTGTTTATGTACAGACACTCAGTCAGCGGTCAAGAAGCACAGAAAGAAGGGGAGTCAGTGTGAAAACTGAATAGGTGAAAATAAATGAGTGACAGAAAACGGAGCAAGATTTGGACTCATTTTAATGCTACATCAAGCTCCAGGGCAGAGTGCAGACTGTGCAAAGACAGCATTTCCTATTGTGCAGGCTGGACAAACAACCTGCACAGGCACATGCGGACATCACACGCATCGGTATTGCTGGAGGAGTCGAGGCCAGAAAGGGAACCGCAACCTTCTGACAGCGCGAGTGCAACAACTACTGCAGCTGCTTCTTCAGGTGCAAGAACATCAACTGCTCCTTCGGCAACAATGTCTGCCCCCATTCCTACATCCCAGCCTGGATCCCACCTTCCTGCATCCACAACCCAGAGCTCTATGAAGCAGTTCCTGCAGAAGTCTCTAACTCCAGCAAGACAGAGCGCAATCGATGAGGAGCTTGCCAAGATGGTGGCACGTGATTTCCAGCCCTTTTCCATAGTAGAGGATGTCGGATTTAGGAGTTACTGCCATGCCCTCAATCCCATGTATGCCCTCCCCAGCCGAAAAACCCTGTCACAGAAAATAATCCCAGGCGTATATGATGCAGCACGGGCCTCCCTGCAAGAAAGGGTGAAGAGAGCCTCAGCTGTATGCTTGACCACTGACTGCTGGACATCCCGCGCCACCACATCATTTATGTCTGTCACCTGCCATTTCATTGAAAACTACAGTATGGTGTCATCTCTGCTGGACTGTTTTGAGTTTAGTGACGGGCACACATCCGAAAACCTGGCAGAAGAGCTCCTCCGAGTGGCAAGAGAGTGGGGGGTGGAAAACAAAGTTGTGTGTTGTGTCACAGACAATGCAGCCAACATTACAAGAGCCATCCAGCTGTTGAAATGGACACACCATCCATGCCTGCCACACACCATTAATCTATCTGTGAGAAATGCTCTGAGGGCTATGAAGCCCACTGTGGACAAAGTGAAGGCAATAGTGGAATTTTTCCACCGAAGCACAGCAGCCACCCAAAAACTTAAATCCACCCAGCGGCAGATGTCTATGGCAGAGCTTAAGCTCAAACAGGAGTGTGTCACCTGCTGGAATTCTACATTCCATATGATCCAGCGAATGCTTGAATCAAAGGATGTGGTTATCGCAACACTGGCAGTGATCAATGCACCTGTGGCTCCTCTCAGCCAAGAGGAGTGGGAGGCTCTGCAAGAGGCCTGCAGTGTCCTGGAGCCCTTGGACCAGGTCACAGTGGAGGTCAGCGCAGAGAGGTACAGTGTTCAAACATCATCTCATTGAACTTTACTATAATATTACTATGATACCTATTAAAATTTAATTTATTTTAAGTTATTTTTGTGGAAGTGGTGCTATTTTGTGATCATTTAATTGGTTATAATAAAAGGTTTATTTATAAAGCATTGTTATGCGGCATTTTTACTCATCATAAGAGCTTAACAATGTCAATAATGAAACAAAATATTATAAAATTAGGTTTAAGCTATTAATTAATTAATTAATAATGTCAAAAATATATATGGGGAGCCGTTTGGGAGCCGAAAGAGCCGGCTCTCCACAGTAAGAAGAGCCATTAGAGCCGCATCTCGAAAGGAGCCGAAAATCCCATCACTGGTTTCCTCAACCTCTTCCGGAAACAGGAATTTCGGGAACATTTTCTTCTCTGATCTTCAACACAGAAGATCTGAAAAGGTCCGTTTTTATTCATGTTTGCAGATTTAAATAGTTTAGAAAATTCACACATTAAAGGAAGGTTTAGTTGACGGTGGAACAAAGTTTTAGCAGCAATATTAGTACAATTCTTCATGTTTCTGTTCAAGTTTGTTTCGCTCTTTTCTTATTACATAACATGTCTTTATATTAATAACAACGCTATAAACTCTGTAGAGGTTTTGACTAAAAGCTGAATTTCTCGCCATGTGTTGATTTTCGTAATGCGGGCCTATTTTACGTGACTGCGCTGCTTTTTTTTCATGAAGATTTCGGTGCAAAGGTCATTTCAGCTTTTAATTATTAAATATTTACTATGTATATATGCATATTTTCTTCTCTATGCGTCATGTTTGCTGAAAAAACGTCCGTTTCTGTGTAACAGCGATTATTACAGAAACGCCCAGTTAACAAAGATGTTTCGGTCTGAAACTAAACTGAAACTAAAAGTTTTATACTAATTACCAGCTTCTCGTTTGTTTTCTGCATGAGTTTTTAAACTAAAACTAAACTTTAAGCTAAACTAATTAAGAATCTGCAGATCAGATCAGTCTAAGTGAAACATTTTATAATCCTCCATTTTGTTCTTCATCTGGATGCCATATTGAAATGACTACACCTCTATAATTATCATGTGATCAGAGTGAATAGTAACTTGTTACATTAACTTGAGTAACTTTTTAGAACAAATGTACTTTTAGGAGTTTTTATTACTTCGCCATCATTTTTACTTGAGTAATTTTATTCTGAAATGTTTCTAACTTGAGTAAAATCTCTGGATTTTCTACCCACTGAATGAAAACCAAACATGTTTTAACCAAGAATTCAAACACAGACACACACCTGCAGTTTTTGTTAAAGTTTCATAAGTTTTTTATGGAAAGAAACTGATTTGGAAAAAATATATATATATATATATTACCTAATTTTGTTATTTTATTGTTTCTTATATAAATTATTGTCATTTTTGTCCTTAAAACACCAAAAGTTCCACAAAACTTTATATTTTGGTCTGTCTGACGATGTAATTTTAAAATATTAAATGATTGATAATTTGATCAGTTTCTCAGTACTTGAGTTGAGTTTTTACCAAATACTATTTTACTTTTTCTTGAGTAAAAATATGTTGAAGTAGTGCTACTGCTACTTGAGTACAATTTTCGGTTCTCTGCATGTGATGACTTGGAGAAATAATGTCTATAATTAATGTGTTTTATTATTTCTAACAGAGCATCAATGCTGAACTGGACCACCTCCTCTCTCCTGCTGGTTCTGATTCTGTGTTCTGCTGCTCTGGGTGAGAATCTGATTTTATCTGAAAATATGACTGAATGTTTTAAACTGAACTTTAACTCAGAGCATGAAGGACGTCTCAGGTTTCCTTAGGAATAATTACACTCTAAGTTAGCAGATCTGATATCACTGGATCTATTTCCTGTCAGTTTTTTGATCAGAACTTTTCATCTGAGCCGTGAAATAAAATTTTACCTGAAGCTTCATGAGAAAATGTTTTAAATCGTCCGTCAGCGTCTGAAACATCAAATCCTGGATATTTAAGGTTTAATTTTAAGATGAACCCAAACCCAGCTAAACATGCAGGACAGCCGTCCACTGGGGACAGGAACTGGACACATCACTGCTGCTCATGCCATATTCTACCAGCTCTCCATCTAACGGGTTAATTGAGTTTCCTAAATCTGCTGGGATTTACCCTGTCCAGAACTGAAGTAAACTTTGTTTAAACTGGTTTAGAGAAATGATTCGCCTGGTTCCTGACGGCCTACATCCAGGTGTCCCACCCTTCTTCCCCCTGTGAATTAGCCAGACTGATCAGCCTGCAGCCAACTAGTTTCACAGAGCACACCTGTTAACGGTCGCTCCTTCTCTAAATTACAACTTGCTCTTGTTATTGAACCAGGTAGGTTTTAGTGACTCGGCGAGTCCCAAGGATGTTGTTTTACATTTGGGCTACCAGCAACCTAAAAACATTTTCCACTTTTTCCTCTCCAGAATCAAACATCAGAGATATTTTACAACAATCAAAGAACTTTAAGGTGACTCATTAACTGAATGTCCACAACATCTTTTAGATTTTCTTTATGCTAAATATTTTATTAGTAAGGCATTTTTGCAAGGGTCACTACAGCTTAATTCAGAAATAATCAAATAAGTAAAATCAATCATCTAGTCTGTCTTTCCCTAATACTGAGAAACACTGAGAACTAAAAAAGGGAACCTTTGTTTGGCATTTCGAACCCCAGACCTGGCCTGATGATGATGAAGGTGCTGCAGCAGGAGGAGGAAGTTGATCGATGAAGGCAGGGATCTCTGTAGGTCTGATGAGCTTCTTCTCCGCATGGATGCTGAGGTCACACAGGACTTGGTGCTGGCAGGAAGGAAGGCACCAGTTCTTCTTCTTTGCCTTTGTCTTTGGGGTCTGAACCCAGCTGATGAGAGAAGTGCGATTTGAAGCCACAGGTTGTGGGCCTGACCGGTTGGTCCCCATGTGCAGGACAGTCTTCAGCTCTGTGGCCCCGGCTCTTCTTCAGCTGCAGAGTTCTTTGTCCATCTCGATCTTGGCTCGCAGCTGCCTGGAGGATCCTACCAAAGATTCCTCTTTTGCTCCCACCTTTTATAGGGTTTATCCCCCTTTTGGTGCGTTTGCATTGGCTAGTACTGTTGCTGTGCTTGTTTCATTGGCTGTCTGCTTGGACAGATGATCTCATATCCATCACTGTCTTACAGACATTATGTCCTGATGTCTGTGCTAATGTCTCAGGGTTGATCAACCTGCTATGTCCATTGCCTGCACAACCTTTTCTCTGAAACGTTTACGTTGTTCAATAACCTGCTTCCAAATAAGGCGTTGATCATTTCTGCTCTCCTGTTAGTTCCCCTTTTTCCCTTAACCCTTTCACCTACCATCTACCTCCAACATATCAGTGATGTTTAATTGCAGTTACAGCTTTTTACACCATTTCAAGTTACTTCCTCTTTGTCCAGGAAACCTGCTCTTCCTGTTTCATGACTCTTTCTGACTGACTATGATTTATTATGATTAGATAGAAAAAAGACGTAGAATTAAAGCAAAGTTTGCAGGAGACAAAAACAACACAAAGCAGATTTATTTTATTGACATTTAAGTCTACTGTTGGGCCTAGATGTCACTTAAGTGATTCATTTTAAAGATAACTTTATTTATTATTACTGTAAAACTTAAATCTTCAGCATGGGGAAATGGGATGATCTTGGTTTCCTTGACAGTTTCCTAAAGGAAACAGGCAGTAAAAATCCTCAGCAGCCCAACCCCTCCCAGTGTGAGGCACGGTGGTGGAGGTGTGATGATGCGTCAGATTAACAGAACTACTTCATCACAGACCTGAAGTTGGCCCCCCACCTTCTTCAAATCAGAAAAAATTGGTGTCAAACGTTTGTGCTGGTTTGTGCAGCAACATTTTTCATTTGTGCTGCTATCATTTTAAAGATATAAAGAAATGTTTCTAGAGGTCATCAAAGGTCAATGAATATCAGTTTTTGCTGCACAAACGTAGCCGAGTTGATTGACACCAATTTTGTTTGATTTTATGAAGGTGGGGAGGCTGGTTGACCTTGGATGACCTCTAGAAACATTGAAACTCTAGAAACTGGGGCCTCATATATAAATAAACCATATGTAAGCACAAGTCAGCATGTATAAAAAGGAAGGTGGTGTGAAAGTTTGCATAAATATTTTCCTATTTGGAATATTGTCTTTAAAATTTATTACTTTTATTTTTTGTGAAGTGGCCTTATGTGCCTTGACAGCACCTATTAAATAAAATATATAATTATCAGTATTATAAATGCTTATATTGCTACAAGCAAGGACTGTTGTCACGGTTACTGGGACACATGGTGACAGCCTTCTGGGCATTTATACTAATCTATATATGTATTTATGGGTGGCAACAGGGCGGAGCAGTAGCTGCGCTCTATTTTCCGCAAATTGGGATTTATAAACGAAAGGTCCGCAGGAATGTGCGTCCATATGGCTTTATACACCAGAATTATTTTCTGCGCTGCACTTTTCTAAATTTGTCCGCAAATGTTTTGTGAAAACTGAGCACTTTTATACATGAGGCCCCTGGAGAGGAGACAGAAAGGGAGGCCCCGTCTCTCACGTCATCAATGAAGAGAGTTAGGAATTGCCTTCATGTAAACCACATGTGTCAATCTCAAGGCCCGCGGGCCACATGTGGCCCGCTACGTCATTTTATGTGGCCCTCTCCCCCCACCACCGTTTTACAGCCCCATTGATTGACTTAAAATAGGTTTTGAGCACGAATTGACTACAAACTACATCTCCCATAATGCCGTCCGATTCTTACCAGCCAACATTACGGCTTCTCGCCACTAGAGTGCAGCAGAGTCACCTCAAGCTGATTATTAATTTTCCCAGCGAATAAAACTGAAACATCGACAAGCTAACAAGCTAAAGAGCGAAGTCCCGTGATGTTTCAATCGAGGATTTTTACCGTCTACTGCCCCTGATTTGATGCCACAGCTTCGACTCCACGCAGCTCGTGTTTTGTCCATGTCTGGAAGCACCTATCTGTGTTTTCAATAATGAATTTAAACAAGACCAAGCACAGATCGCGCATTACTGACGAAAACCTACACGCCGTTTTGCGGATTGCCACAGAATAGAACTAAAACCGGACATGGACGAACTGACCAGGGGAAAACGGTGCCAGACATCCGGCCAGAAAACATTAGTAAGCACAAACAAACTACATTTAAATAGAATGAATGTAAAACCAAAACTCAGCATACTGGAATATGCATATAGTTTATTGATTTTGCTTGTGTTGTGTTTATTTACACAACACAACACAATGAGGATGTGTGTGAGTTGGTGACAGGGTGAAGAGGATCAGCTTTGTGTTCAATTACAGGCAACATCACCTCATTGTTTGGTTCTTATGTGAAATACATGTTCGTTGTGTAATAAATAACGAAAAAGTTTTGTGAATGAAGTTGAGAGTTAATATCAAAACTTGTTTTTATTCTTTGTCTGCTTATCTTTAAAGCAGACAAAGAATAATTTTCCCAGCGAATAAAACTGAAACATCGACAAGCTAACAAGCTAAAGAGCGAAGTTTAGCTGAGCAGTTTAAAAATATTGTAATTTTTAAACTGAGCAGTAATTTTACATCCATGTAAACTCAAATGTAATATTTAAAACTTGAATACATAAAATCAGTTATTTAACAATATAAGGTGTTGTTTAATTTATTTTTAACATTGTATTTTCATACATTTATGCTAGGGTTGCCCAAGTCTAGTTTTCCAGACCAATCACTCTGCAACTTTAGATGCGTTCTTTCTCTAACACACCTGGATCATTGACTCATTCATAGGCCTCTACAGAACTGAGTTGCTGCTAATGAGGGAAGTCAACTTTTTGTCTGGGGTATGTTTTAGCAGGGACGCATCTAAAAGTTGCAGTCTGGAGGACTGCACTTGGGCATTCCTGATTTATACCGTCAATGTGGCCCGTTGAGGGTGGCCAATATGCTGAAGTGGCCCTTGGTGAAATTGAGTTTGACACCCCTGATGTAAACCGTTACTCAGTTCCTCTGCTGACCCTGCTGACCCTGCTGGATCCCAGAGGAGGAATGCATCGACAAGAAGACAAAAAGAAAGACCAGCAAATGTTTTAGAGGAGAGAGATGATCTGTGCTGTGATTGATAAAATCCTGTAATAGAACAGCTACTGATCTTTATTTGTTTATGCCATGAGATAAGTATGATCTAAATGAAGTCAGGCTGAGTTATGAATCCAGTTGTTCCTTGTATTGTTAGTGATGATGTTCCTGATGTTCTGCTGCCTCTCCTCCTCCTCCTCTCTCAGGATGAAGATGATCTCCAGGATCTTGCTGCTCCTCATCCTCAGCTCATGTCTCTGTGGTCAGTCTCCATCTTGTCTTTGTGACAGAAAGCTCTCTAGATGGAGCTGAAAGACTCCCATGTTCCAGTTCTCAGTGTGTCTGCTCCTCTCTTTCCCTCTCTGTCTCCTCAGCAGCAACATTTGAAGTCAGTGTGACCCAGAGCAGCTATCAGGCAGAGGAGAACCACAGCATCACTCTGGAGTGGACCTTCACCACCAAGACTCAGGGATCCTGGAGGGAACTGTTCATCTACTGCAGCTTGTTAACTTCTCATGAAGAACTAGTTCTCTATCAGGTCCATGAAGGTGTTGAGATTCCAGATTCTCAGGATGAACAGTTTTCAGGACGAGTCCAGATTGACAAAAACATCATCAGAGAAGGACGAATCAGACTCCATGTGTCCAGACTGAGGACTGAAGACTCTGGTCTGTATGTGTGTGAAGTAAAAACTGAAGATGGATTCAACAATGCTATCTGTCGACTTTACGTTACTGGTGAGTTATTTGGTCAGAGTTTTTTTTTTTTAACTTTCTTTTAACTTTTTAGGTCTTTGTTGAGTATAAATAGAAACTGTTTATTAGTGAAATGCTTTAGCCTCTCTTTATTAAAGCTTATGTTTGATCACATCTCTAAGCACTAGAGGTCAGTAAGTTGACCTCACCATAGAGTGGTGATTCTAGATCAAATTCACCTGGGAAGTCAGCTGATCTAATAGATGAAAACTGTGATTCTATCACAATACTGCTGAAGACAAAAGTTCAACATCTTAATTTTATTTCATTATTAAAGTGAAACTGTGAAGTTAAAACATTTAATTGGTTCAAGGGATAAATTAGTTACAGTTTCTGTGCCAGCATATGTCATCATCAGAAACATATTTAGCTATGAGGGTTCTGACCCTCTCGGTCCATTACCTCGGGCCAGCTCTGGTTAGAGGACCCAGAAATTGTAGTCCAGTCCAGAACTACTTTTTTGTGTGGAGTACCTCAAGGGTCAGTACTGAGACCAGTTTTATTTAATTTGTATATAAATGACATAAGCAAAATGTCTAATGTATTAAATTTGTGTAATTTGCTGACGACACAAATATTCTAGTCTCTGGTGAAAACTTACAACTTCTTTCCATAGAAATCAGTAAATTAAAGAAATGGTTTGACAATAACAAATTATCACTAAATTTGGACAAGACTAAAATCATGGTTTTTGGAAACTGCTACAAAAATACTAAAATTCTAGTTCAGATAGAAGGTGTAACTCTAGACAGGCTTTATGTTAATAAGTTTCTCAGTGTAATAATAGATGACAAAGTCAGTTGGAACGACTTACAACGACCAGATCAACATCGATGAGTACGCCATGACGGTGTCAGCCTACATCAACAAGTGCACAGAGGACGTCAGCATCACTAAGAACATTATCACCCAGGCCAACCAAAAACCCTGGATGACTAAGGAGGTACGTGAAATGCTAAAAGCACGGAACTCAGCCTTCAAGTCTGGCGACAAGGAGGCACTGAGGACAGCGAGAGCCAACTTGAACCGTGCTATCAGGTTAGCAAAGCGAACCCACAGTCGAAAAATACAGGAGTTCTTCCACGACACCAGCAACACCAGAGGTATGTGGCAAGGCATAAAGGCGATCACAGATTACAATCCATCCTCCCCCCCAGTGGGTGAAGTTGATGCTGACTTTCTAAATGGACTCAATAACTTCTTTGGGAGGTTCGAGGCACTGAACAGTACTCCGGCAAAGAAAACTGTTCCCCACCAGGAAGAAGAGGCACTCTGCCTGGACACAGCCGATGTGTTGAAGACTCTGAAAAGAGTCAACCCACGGAAGGCCCCAGGCCCCGACAACATACCTGGGCGGGTGTTCAGGGAATGTGCAGGTCAGCTGGCTGGTGTCCTAACAGACATTTTTAACACCTCACTGGACCAAGCCACAGTGCCAGCCTGTCTCAAAACTGCCTCCATCATTCCGGTGCCGAAGAAACCTCAAGTCACCTCTTTCAACGATTACCGGCCTGTGGCACTGACTCCCATCATGATGAAGTGCTTTGAAAGGCTGGTAAAAGAACACATCGTCTCCAGACTCCCCTCCACATTCGACCCGTTCCAGTTTGCCTACCGCCGAAACCGCTCCACTGAGGACGCTATCTCCTCCGCCCTACACCTGAGCCTGGCTCACCTGGAGGAGAAGAACACTCATGTGCGGATGTTGTTCCTGGACTTCAGCTCAGCGTTCAACACAATCATCCCACAGGCAGGAAAACTGGGACACCTGGGCTTCAGCACCCCCCTGCGCAACTGGCTGCTAGACTTCCTCACCGACAGACCTCAGTCACTCCGGATCGGACAACACACCTCCGATGTCATCACCCTCAGCACAGGCTCCCCTCAGGGCTGCGTCCTGAGCCCTCTGCTGTTCACTCTGATGACACACGACTGTGCCCCCAGGTTCGCCACCAACCACATCGTGAAGTTCGCGGACGACACAACGGTGGTGGGCCTCATCAGAGACGACAACGACCTGGACTACAGAGAGGAGGTGGAGCAGCTGGTGGACTGGTGCAGAGACAACAGCCTGATCCTGAACGTTGACAAGACGAAGGAGATGATTGTCGACTTCAGGAAGAACCGGCCCAGCCACGCTCCGCTGCTCATCAACAGCTTGGCTGTGGAGGTGGTCAGCAGCACCAAATTCCTGGGGGTGCACATCACTAACGACCTCACCTGGACTGTGAACACCACGTCTCTGGTCAAGAGAGCACAGAAACGCTTGTATTCCTGCGGAGGATGAGAAGAGCACACCTGCCCCCGCCCATCCTCAAGACGTTCTACAGAAGCACCACAGAGAGCATTCTGACCAGCTGTCTCTCTGTGTGGTGTGGAGGCTGCAGCGCCTCCGACTGGAAGAACGTGAGGAGAGTGGTGCGGACAGCAGAGAGGATCATCGGGGCCCCCCTTCCCTCCATTCAGGACATTTCATCCCAGTGCTGCGTGTCCCGAGGCCGAAACATCATCAGTGACCCCTCACACCCCCACCATGGACTGTTCTCCCTGCTGCCCTCTAGAAAGAGGTTCCGCAGCATCCGGTGCAGGTCCACCAGGTTCCGAAACAGCTTTTTCCTACTTGCCATCAGACTGCTGAACTCTTAACTGGACTGCACTTAAAATCTGGTCTCCACTTTATACCTTGCACATGTACAGAGCTAAATAACTTATATTTTACTGTCATTACTGCACTTTATATTCTATATTTATATTTATATTCATATTTTATACTGTATTTTATTTTATTCTGGAGTAACCTCACAACATTGGAAGCTCAAAACATTGTCCTGAGCCGTATGCAACGAAATTTCGTTCTGTATAAACCCTGTGCATGCAAAATGACAATAAAGTCAGTCTAAGTCTAAGTCTAAGTCTAAATATCATATTAAACATTTACAGAATAAACTAAGCAGGAGCAAATCAATCCTGGCTAAAGCTAGACATGTTCTGAATAACAGAATAATATAATGTAGAGTTATTCTATATAACTGTCTGATTTTGCCATATTTAACATATTGTTCAGAGGTGTGGGGAATTATTGCAAAAGCTCTTTACAGCCACTAAATATCCTACAGAAACGAGCCGTTAGAATCATCCATAATGTTGGTTATTATGAGCAAACAAACCCGTTAGTATTAAAATCTAGAATCCTTAAATTTGAAGAGCTTTAATTTAAAATGACTCAAATCATGTTTAAGGCATCTGTTGCCCACTCAAACAATAGTGATGTCGAGACATGCGGTTTTTGTAAATTTTTTTTAGTTTCATTTTTTACTGAAAATACAAACAACATTCATAAATCCGACGTGCGTCAAACTATGGCTGCTATGTTCTACTGAGCTTCTTCAGCACAGAAACTTAGGACCCAAGGCTGCCCTAAGCGCCTGTTCAAAACTGATCCCTTTCTAAACTCTTTTCACTCTCAGCCAGAATAATTACCACCATATATATGAATGTTCAGCTTAACATGGACAATGAAACACAGAGCTTTATAATAGCAAAACAAAATATTCATAGGAAAGAAAATAGAATCATATTTTAATGGAAGAGGGTTTTGGGGGATTCCTTGGTCTAAAGTCCCCAGCAACTGGTCCCTCACACATCTAATAAAGTTCAGCCTGAGCTCATAGAGAGCCTGTTTTCTGAAAGAGATGGGGATATTACCGGTACTTAAGGGGGAACTCAAACTTAAGGATTTGTAGAAAAAGCTTTTTTATTTCAATTCATGGGGTAAAGTTATGAACAAGTTAAATGAGGAGTTAAAACAAAGTCAAAATTTATTACAATTTAAAAGTAAATAAGTAGGTCATTTTCACAAGATGTAGAAATATGAGAGAGAGTTAGCACTAATGTGTACATTGAGGCTGAAACATATGAATGTGTGGCTATGGATGTTTGGATTTAGACATATCTAAACCCAAATAAAAATTAATTAACCTGTTTATTTTATTTATTTATTAATGAGGATCCATCTGAAAATATTGTATGAGTTTTTGGGGTAGAAGTTCATAAGTTTCTTATTTCTTCCTACTCCTTTTCAAGCAAGTTAAGATTTCTGTGGTACAACACAGAAATCTTAACATTTCAAATAAAGATTTAAAGGAAATAGCAAGTTTACTTTGTAAAAGTGCATAAAATAATCTTTATTGTTGTATTACTGCTACATTTCATGCTATGAGTTTCATGCTATAGTTTTTGTGTTTGCGCTCGTTTTGTGCATCTCACCAATCTTTACTCAAGTAGAAGTAAAAATTAACTGTCCAAGAAATGTATTAAGCTTTAATTAAGTAAAAGTTAAACAGTATTTTGTAACAATGCGACTAAAGTACCAAGTTACTGTCCACCTGATTTTAATATTTTTAAAGTGTCATCAGACAGACAAGAATATGAGGCCATGTTCAAATGTATATATTAAGTATTGAGTATTTTAAAGAAAAAAACCTTTTATACTAATGCAGGCTTAAGGCCTTTAGGTCTGTCTGTTGTGTTTTTGGTTAAAACATGTTTGATTTCATTTAGTGAAGTTACTCAAAGGGTGGAGTAGCAAGACATTTTACTCAAATAAAAGTAAATAGCATGATAGAGTAAAACTACATCCAAAGGTATTTTGTCCCCAAAGATTTTACCCATTTTTGGTGGAATATGTAAAATTTTAGTGGTGACATTTTTCCACCAAATGGGTGAAAAAATGAGGCCAAACATAAACTTTGATTAATTGTTAATTAAAGTCAACAGCATTTGTCTTCTGCCTGTTTTATGACTTGATAGGAATCAAGTTATTCAGACACTTAAACCACATTAAGCTATGAATGCTGGGGATGCAGTTCCTATAGTCCACTGGTGAAACTGGAATCCATCAGGTGTCTGTCTGTGGGAAGTCGTGACAGTAGCACCACAGGCAGCACCGATCTGTAGTGGGTTGGTGCGATCCTTATTGTTACAGAAACAGTTTATCCACCATCATCGATAGTCATGCTAACTAGCTGAGCTTTCATATCAAGCATCCCTGTGGTGAACCAGCTGTAACAAAGCAGAGAGAAAGTAGGAGGGTTTGTGCAGCGTATACACAAAGTGATTGTTAGCGCTATAACCTTCCTCATGGCTCTGATTGGTTGTTTCTGACAGAGCAGTGTATTTCTGCAGATCGTAGTAGGACCATAGAGCAGTGGAGCTGGATGTTTTCACAGAGTGTCTCATGTTATGCTGTCAGGACATAGTGATAGTTTTTAGAAATAAGATGTTTCTTTTTTTTTTTTAGAAAAAACATATTATATCTCTAAGATGATTAAATAATTAAATTATAAAAGGATTTAAACCAACTGAAAAGTTTGAATAACTGAATAAAATACATTCATCAACAAATAACAAGAATCCTTGATAATTTAAGATAATTTAAGACAAACCAGATAAATGTATTGATGTCTATAACACTCAATGTAATTCCTCAGCAGGTAAAAATGGAGCCCAAGGCAACTTTCCTGTTCCTGGAGGTAAATATGTTTAACTAGATAACCAGTGGTTACTGGAACTCTGACTTAGTTTTAGACTTTCTTTGTTATCTGCAGCGATTTTGGCTCTTTGAGTTGAATATTTGTCTTCTAGCTTTTCCTATTGTCACATGTTGATGTGCAGTTGGGCAAAGCAGATAACTGCTAAATACCTTTTGATCTGCATGTTGGTGTATAACTGTGTGTGTGTGTGTGTGTGTGTGTTAGAGAGAGAGAATGGGTGAATGTGTCTGCAGTGTGGAGCGCTTTGAGAGGTCAGCATGACTGGAAATACTTTAAATAACTTCAGTCAATCAATGTTTCTATCTTTACTCAGACAATAAGTGAATAACTGTCTTGAATAAATTAGTATTTTACTTGTGGA
The DNA here is from genome assembly GCF_002775205.1 of Xiphophorus maculatus. Classification (NCBI taxonomy): domain Eukaryota; kingdom Metazoa; phylum Chordata; class Actinopteri; order Cyprinodontiformes; family Poeciliidae; genus Xiphophorus; species Xiphophorus maculatus. Next base: position 24,633,465 of record NC_036456.1, read on the forward strand.
TAAATCACAACTTTGATCTCATTAATAAAACAAAAATATGCAAAATTGAATTCAAAATATTCAAAAGCGGAATTTTAAAAACCTGTTTTTTTTGTTACAGGACCTGATCCTGGAGTTATTGGTGGTGTTGTTGTTGGTGTTGTTGTTGGAGCACTCATCATCCTCATCTTCATCACATACTGTGTTGTACGTCGCTACAGAGGTGAACAAAGTAAGTCAGTCATTGTCTTTGTAAGTCTTGCAGGATTTCGGTGAATTAATGATTCTCTCCATAAATGCATATTTCCAATTGATAGAAAATTATAGTTTTTAATAGTTTGCAAAAACTGATCTGAAGCTGAAGAGAAGTAAAACTCAGAAACATGGAGCTGTCTAGATAAACATGTATAAGAAAAGTTATGCAGTTTTCACATATTTATCAATATCTGTTGGTGTTTGTCTGAAAAGAAAAGAAAAACAAGAAACCAAATTATTATGAGTAACTTTTTTCTGTTTTAGGTCTTTGTTGTTTATTGTAGCCTTTCTGCCTGCCCAGGTTGATGAAACATTTTTACCAGACAAAAACTGTTAAGGAGAATTAAATATTGTCACTCATTTATATTGTTAAGCTAAATATTCACTGTTGTCTAATTTCTGTTGTGTACAGTTTTTCCATGCTGGAACAACAAGTCTCAAAATGAACAAGGGAGAAATGATGGAGGTATGGAAATGGAACAATTATGTAATAATTAACTTATGTTAAATATTTACTTTTTTATTTTCCTGCTCATTGATAAACTAAGCAGGACTGCAGTCACTGAACATCACAGCTGAGCATCAAACCAGGAAACTGAACTTCCTTGTTGGTGACTGAATCTGACTGACTAGATAATTTGATGTAGCAGCAATGAACTGGTGACCTGACTGGTTTACTCATGGCTCACCAGCTTTCCCACTGACCTGAACAGTGATATGCAGGTTTAGACCAGAGGTGACCAACCTGTGGCCCCGGATCTGGACAACACTAAAGAAAAACAGCCAAGAATCAAGAAAACAAAATCCAACAACATTCATCCATAAAATGCTATAAATAAATCTATTAAAAATTGCAAACACATAACTCAGATTTTCTCTTCCTTGTTGTGTTTTCTTCAACAGAGAAGCTTATAGCCAATTAAAACATGTTTAATATTATAATTACATCAGACCAATTAAAAAAAGAAACTAGAGCTTAATGAAAGACGTCTCTTCTACCTTAATGAAAGTTTTATTTAAAAGGTTCTTTTAATCTGACAAGCCTCATCTGAATATTCATTACATATTCAATTTAATATGACAATGTTTACATTTTTATTTTAATATGCTTTGGTTTCTGGATTGTCTCATTTTTGTCAACAAGCATCTGGAAACAAATAAAAGAAATAATTTCAGAAAAAGTCAAAACTTTACTGCTTTACTTTATTTTTTGCTGATTGATGATAATTTTCTTTTGAAAAACTAAAAATGACAGAATTCTGTTTTTATTCAAGCCATCTTAATAATAATGTTACTTTGGGATATCAAACAGTCAGAAGAAGATGATTTTATTGAAAACATTTTGTTTTGTGTTTCATAGATCGCAGAGGAAATGGTAACCAAGGAGATGAAGCTGAAGAAAAACCTTTACAGGACCTGGAACAACCAAACCAAAGTGTCTGAATTCATCATTCTGACCTGAAATCTCCTTCATATCACTTGTTGGTATGAAAACTGTTACATGTATAGAACTGTGAATAATAATGAAAAAAACTGTATGCATTAAACCCAAAAGCAAATCTTCATATTAGATCAAAGATTTAATAATCTTTTCTTGAGATAAAAACAGGATGAAGAATCATGTAAGTTAAAAAAGAACATTTTATGTCCATAACTGTTTCTGTAGTTTAGAGTCTCTTACTCAGCTTTTGAAAACTGGTTTGTCTTGAAAAGTATTTTTTAATATATTCAAAAGTTGACAGACTGGATCCCCAGCTTGTTCCTACAAAAGGTTTTTAATTTAATTTCTGTCAGTGAATCTTATTTTTAATGCCCACACTTTTTTTCTTTTTTTTTACCCCTCCAGGGGGTCTTTTGTGGGCTCTAGTGTCCCTTAAATGACAGTAGGCTGACAGGAGAGGGGGGAAGACATGCGGCAAACGTCGTCGGGTCCGGGAGTCGAACCCGCAACGGTCGCATCGAGGACTCAAGGCCTCCAAATGTGGGTCGCGCTGGACATTTGGATCTGTTTGATCTGGGACATTTAAATTTAGAGTCACTTTATGTAATCTGCTCCTTTTTTCTAAGTTTGTTAGACTAACTAACTAAAATGCTAAACTAGTAAAATAATCATCTTCCAGGAAAATAAATTGAGAATTAGTTCAAGTATTAATAAGTTTGTATAGTGGTATGAAACACAGTGTGAGCATGTGCTTCTGAAAACTGACTGGTAGCTTCGTCACACTAGGTAACACTACGTCACACATGTTCATCTAAAACAATACATATACTGTATATATACAGTATATATATTAGAGAAATGATTGGTATTTTTCTTTTTTGTTTCTAATGCTTTCTAAAACACTAAAACATTGTCTGTTGTATTACGATAATAAATGTTTTTGCATGTTGTAAAATATGAGCTGAGAAATTTTGATTCTTGAGAATAAAATCCCTTTAAAAATATTGTTGCATTTCTTTCAAATATATTATTCAAACCCAATTCAATATATTCTCACAGATCTGAAATGCTTTGCCTGTACAAATGTAACCACAGAGTTTAAGATGAAGCAGGAAGCAGAGCGGCCATTTTGTCAAAGCCAGCCTGCAGCCAGATCCAAACAAAAAACAAACCAAAACACTGAAGCTGCATGTACTTGTGTTGATCTATCTGTGAATCTATTTTAATTTTCCTTGCACTAGTTTTGTGCCACTGTAGGCCCGTTTCAGAACACAAAAACACCAATGATACTCTGACCCAAGATAATGGACAGTACTGGTTCTGTTAGATCTTTGTGACTGTCCAGTACAGACTTGTGTACTGGTTTTGATCCAGTATATCACAACAATCTCTTTATGCTTTGTGCTGTAGGGATCGAGCAAACAGCACCAGGCAAGTTTAATTTATATTTATATTTGAAAAATTGCAGTTTGAATAAATTATTTCCTCACAAACCACAGCTAGACATGGAGTACCACAGAGGTCACTGCTTGGACCAGTTTGTTTGGCCCCAAGGAGACACAGATCAGTCCTAATCGTTCACCACGTAGGTACACCACTCGGGTGCCACAGAAATACTAACTTTCACTGCTGAGCAGCTTTTAGTCAGAGCTTAGAGCGCCACCATGTAGACAAAACCACACATTCAGCTTCTAAGTTGTGTTTTTGCTCCTTTCAGATCCTGTTGAGAATAAAAAAGCTGAAGCATGAAGGCGGTTCATACTGGTGGATTATAAAACATCTCTGATGTTTGTTTCTAAATTGTCTCCAGATTTTATTATTATTATTATCTATTTATTATATGTCTCCACCTGAGCACAGCAGCTCCTCCTCTTCCTCTGTGTTTCACTCTGCCGCTTCACATCAAACTTTTTATTCTCCTTCTTCTGAGGATTTCTCCTCCAATCGAAGCAGCTTCAGGTTCAACATCTGGATCCAGGATGAGGAAATAAAGAGTTAATACAGTGTTGGATGTTCAGGTCAGCCTGTGATTAAATGTGACTGAATCCTCAGAGACGTTCAGTAAAGATGTTCAGAATAAACAACGAAAGAATCAGAGAATCTGAATCCAGAGAAACTCTGACATTTGCTCCAAACTGATGGCATAAAGACATTTTCCATCCAGACTCATTTCCACTCAATGGTTTCTCCTTTGAGTGGAAATGAGGGCGAGGAGAGGGGGAAAGACATGCAGCAAGGGTCGTCGAACCCTCAACGTCCATTTCCAGGACTAAGGCCTCCAAACATGGTGCATGCTAACCCCCTGCGCCACCACAGCACGCCCCGAGTCCGACTATTTCTAGCCGAACCCATGGGCTCTTTTCGGGCTGAGCCCGGCCGGGCTCTATGGGTTAAAGCCCGGCCACCAGGGGCTCCCCAACGTGCCCCACCCCCAGGCCTAGCTCCAGGGTGGGACCTCATGTACGGGCGAGCAGAACCACTGTTTCCAATGGTCGTTTTCATCATAAGGGATCTTTGGGCTGCACTTGGTCTGGTTCCTCACCTTGGACCTGTCTGCAGTGGGTGGCCCAACCAGAGGCATGAAGCCCCGACAGCAAGACTCCTAGGATCACTGGGACACTCAAACCCCCCCCACCACGATAAGGTGGCAGCCCATGGAGGGGACGTGTAAATGTGTGGTGTGTGTGTGTGTGTAAATATGAAGTAACATGTTAATTATGTAAGACAGAGAGAAAATGAGACAGAGGAAGAAAGTTGTTTTTTAAGATGAGGAAACAAACTCAATGTGGTGGGAAGCAAATTCTGACCTTTGGTCCAGTTGTGAGGTGAAATGTATCTTTGTAGTTTTTAAAAAAAACACCACTCTACCACCGAGCCACAGTCGCACTAAAACAGCCACTGCATGATCCTTTGCTAATCTTTTTAAAATACAGGCTTAAACAGTTTAAAAGCTACAATTCAGTGCAATTTAATATACAAAGTGTGTAGAAAAGGTAAACTAAAGGACAAACCATAAAAGCACAAGTACAGTGAAAATGAACAGAAATCATTACTATTAAAAGAAAACATTTTAATTCTTAAATCAATACGTTGCTATAAAAATTGAGCCCAGTGCTGCGGCGCTAAAACAGCGAAGGGGAAAAGGGCTAACGTACGGCTAATCCAATTAATTTGACAAGTTTAACACTAAAGCTGCACATGTGTTTGGAGTTTCTTAAGTCTTTTGGGGGCAATTACAGTGACCAACTGACCTGACCTACTGTTTTAGGAGATGTGGGGGGGAAACCGGAGCACCCGGAGAAAACCCACGCAACACGGGGAGAACATGCAAACTCCACACAGATGGTTTGTGTGAAGACGCAGCGCTAACCGCTGCACCACCGTGCTGCCCACGTTTTTTCCAATTGGTTGGGAAGGGATCTATTTTCTAGTTGCGATGGGGAAAAACTTTTTAAATTTGGTCTTGAGGAGCGTGGCATGGCGCCCGTTCACAGAGGCTACAACCTCCATGTGTTTGATTCCAGTCCTCGGTTCATCTCCTGCACGTCTTTCTCCTTCTCTAAATATCAAAATCAAGAACTTTAGACACGTTCTTGATTGTTTTCACTCGTTTGTTTCTTTTTGGCTTCTTCCATCGCAGAAAGTTTCGTACTTTTTTCCAGAATGAAATTTTAGACTTTTTCTTTTTACCGTCCTGCATGGTTTTAGTATCTAGACTGTCCAAATCCTCCAGGACGGTTTCT